>NW_012150064.1:0-3780 GCF_000956105.1 Propithecus coquereli | reverse complement strand
GAATGCTTTCAATTTTTCCCCATTCAGTATGATGTTGGCTGTGGGTTTGTCATAAATGGCTTGTATCATTTTTAGGTAAGCCCCATCTATGCCTACAGGTAGCCAGTTTTCTAGTCATACCTGTGGGTATTATATGGTTCCTCCTGAGTAGGAGGGTCACTCGTAAGGTAATATTGACTCAGCCTGACATGGGCTGAGTATCTGGATTTCCCCTCTTATGCTGCAGTCATTCATTCCCTGCATTCTGTCCTCAGGAGGCCAGGGCTAGCCCCAAGGAGCCAAGCCAAGCACATTCCAGGGGAAAACTGCTTTAGGATCAGTGTAGAGAAGGAACAGTAGTAGGGCATTATGGGAGCAGCAGGAATTGACAGGGGCCATGTGAGGGGAGAAGACTGGGAGGATGTAGCCCTGGGTCACTTACAGGTACTCAAGTAGTCATTGCTCATTGAGTAGCCCAGATTGGTGTTCCAAGGCTGAGGAGGAGAACCCAGTGGTTCTACACAGGTAGGTGACCTCGGAAAGGGCCTTTGGTTCTGCAGCCCCTCGTGACAAACTCTACATGGTAGTGTGGCTGTGCTGTCCACTCACCCCCACGCATTGATTCATGCAATCATTCATGCATGCATACACACGCAAACTATCTTTCTTAAATATGTCTACCTTTTTTCCCTTTTCCTTTTCCATGTTCTTTCTCTCATGACAACCTTGGTAATGCCACTGTGGATAAAGATTTCTCCCAGTTAAAGAGACAGCCCTTTCCATTATGTGATGTCCAATCCCAAATTGTGCGTTTGTCTTCTACCCCTCTTACCATCCCTCCCTAAAATGAGAAGTAGATGCCATTTTTTTCTTTTCTGTTTGTTTCTGGCGTCTTGTCCAGACGAATGAAAATGTGGCAGTATGTCTGCTTTTGGCCTTCTCTCTGACCCCACCAGTCTCATATGGAATAGTCTCTTACACGTTGCCGCTTTCACGAAACACACTTCCCTTGGCCTTTGCACATGTGTAGAGTCCACACAGACCCAGATCCTTTCCATTTCCCCTGTTACAGCTGCCTGAGGTGCCCATGTGTCTCCCTGATAGCAGCAGTATCACTTGTTTACCATATCTATTCGTTTTGGACACTAGATTTTTGTTTTCCTTCTTCCCATCCTCTTTTCTTTGAAAGAGATCTGGCCTTTTGTCTGGGTATTAAGTCCCAGTTCTGACACGGTGAGGATGGGTGACTGACAGGTACATGGAGTAGTGTCTGTGTCCACCCTCAAACCAGCTGCTGAGTACATTGAGACACAGCCGCCCCCAAGAATGATCTGCGCTCATCCCCGGAAAGACAATGTGGTTGGTGGATCTGTGTGCAGCCAGACGAGATGCCTGCTTCCCGTTCCTTTTCTAGCCACATGAGCTACCGTTCCCTTGAGGGTGTGTTACTCGATTAATATGAGGTGGAGGAAACAGCCTCAGTTGGATATTTTGACATATACTTCTCCATAGTCACACAGTACAAATGCCAGGAGAGAAGTTGTGTCACGATAGACTCCCAAGGTAGGCTGGTTATAGCTGTCACTGAACAGGAAGCCAAGGGTAAGGTCTCCCTTATTTCAAGATATACAGTCCCGGAAGAGCTGCTTTATTATAGCCCTGATGATTTCGTGCAATTGTCAAGAAATAAGTAGGCTTGACTTTTACTCCATAATTTCTGTAGAAGTCTAAGATGACCCTATAGAGAATTGTCTTTACCAATTCCTTGATCCCCTTCGTTTTTGCAGCTTCATGGGGATGAGTGGGATTGGAGTCAACACAGCGTCCAACCAGGATGAAGGACAGGGCCACCTGCAGATACAGAGCTAAAGGTAAGGGGGAAACATGGCCCATGGCCACTTAGGAGAAGTCTTCTCGGGCAGTTTGAATTTTTGCATGGGTTTGAGGTATGCCCCTTTTTAATCAGTCCTGAGACGATAACAGTTAGATATCTATTGGAATACACACCCATTTATCGGGAAGAAAATGTAAATGATTCTGCCTTGTCCTTGTCCATATCTGGCCTAACATATGCAAGTCCACAAAATCACGCACATACCTCTGTGTTTTGCACAGCAGGCCTGCAGGTAGGAGGTGTCTGGAGATGGACCTAGGGCTGGTGTGAGGAGAACGGGTGTCTTAGGAGTGGCACCTGGCTGTGGTCCTGTCTGACCTAGCCAAGCCTGTACCTGTGTGGGCTGCCAGAGTGAGCGGGGGCCTCTGTCCACGGCTTAGAGTGTGTCCTGACTCCTTGCTCCCCACCAGGTACCTCTGGTACACTCGTCACCCTAGATCTGGTGGTGACGCTGGTCTTTGAGTGACCTGTGAGAATGCCCCCATCAGAATGTCTCCTGGTGGGTAGAGGGTGGGTTTGGATCCAACCCTGTGCCCAGTGTGGATCTTGTCCCTGAGGGCTAAGGCGGCCCCCAGTGGTCACAGTGTACATAGGGCGTGGGTAGTTTCGGGTGCAATGCTAGGGGGACTGCAGGTGAACTGTTCCCTTCTGGTGAGCAATGCAGGTGAAGGGGACCCTAGTGAGGCCAGGCTCCTGGTAGTGGGAGGGCTCCTCCTCAAAACGGGCAAGAGAGTACTATCCGCCATGTTTGGACAGGGGTTGGCGTTTTTCCGTCAGCAAAGGGCGGAGGGAGTGGCCCTGGGGGAAGGGCAGGCGGGCATTCGTGGTGCAACACTGCCATCCAGAGGAAGCTGTTTGGCGCTCCCGCGAAGCCCTGCCTGGGGTTTCCTGGGAAGGAGTGGCTTGAGAGTGCAGGCGGGGTCCAGCAGGGACAGTGGACAGGACACTGGATAGATAAGGGCTCTCAGGAGGCCTTGGGGAAGCGTGGCCCGCCGCGGGTCGGGCCATGGAAGCATCAGGGACAGGCGGCGGGCGGAGATGGACTGCCAGATGCGTGGCGGGCCTGTACAGGAAGCCCCGGCTCTGGAGCCCGGAGCCCGGTTGCGGCCATGTCTGGGCGGGACTAGCAGGAGCCTGCACCGGGGAGTCCGGGCGGAGGGCTCAATCTCGGGACCCAGGGCTGTGGACAGTTTGCCTGGGGCCCCTTCCCTTAGGAGCAAGGGGCGGGAAGGCCTAGGTGGCCCCTTGTCCGTGGCGCACCCCTGTGAAGACTCCTCCCAGGCCAGGGTTTCACCGGCCATTGGCGGCCGCGGCCGCCAGGGCCGAGATGTTCCTTCTCAGGCCGGGGAAGAAGGCAGACTGGCGGGCCGAGGCCAGGGCCAGGCCACAGGGGCATGTGGCGGGGCCCGTATCCCTGCTGGCCATTGAGGCCACGGCTGATCCAGAGCCAGGCAGAAGCAACCTGCCGTACAGTGCAGCCCTGCTCCCCCTCCCTGTCATGCCCAGGTCCAAGGCACCGGCCATTGTCTTGGAGCTGTGCCCGTCCCCCAGTGGTCATCTGCGGCTCGGGGCCTTGCGCCGTCGCCGCTTGTGTGCTCTGGGGGCAGGCGGGCCTTTGCTCTGTCATAGGGGGTAGACAAATGGCTATGGCGGCAAGCTTTGGACAAGGGAGGCTGTGGGTTTCCACGGGGCAGGAGCGGTGTCCCGCTAGGCCTGCTGAAGTGCAGGAAGCCAATAGCGTCCCGAAGGACGGAGCCGTTGGGTTGGGCCCGGGGAGAGACTGCTGCGTGGCAGAAGGCACAGGCAGGGCAAGCTGAGGCAGCCTAGCGAATGGTGGGGGGCCCGGGCACCTCCACCCTGGCGTCCCTCTGCGACCCCTCCCGCGGTCTCTGGGGGCACCATGAGCC
>NW_012150063.1:10732087-10733505 GCF_000956105.1 Propithecus coquereli | reverse complement strand
TTAGGCAAAGGTGTTTGGTGACATTTTAAATGTTCCACATTTAGATTATGGCAGATTCAGGATTATAGTCCTGGATTTCAAATATCTACTTATAATACACTTTCCTTTAAGATACATAGTGTAGTAGACAATGTCACATTCACATGACAAAGACATATGGAAGAAAAGTCAGTCAGTCAAGTATTTATAAACATCCCCATGTTGGGCCTCGGGAAAAACAACTTAACCCAATTATAATCTAATAGCATTTTTTGTTTTAGTTGATATTACTTTTTGTCTAGATTTTGCATTGAATATATAGACATAGTCGCTTAAAGCCATCAAATTTATCCAATTAATTGTCAGGATCCACTACTTTAACTTATATTTTCCTATGAAGTCTGGATGTTTAACTTTCAGGCTTTGAAATATGGTAAATGTTTATTTATGAGGTCACCAGATGATATATTTCTTCCATATTCAAATACTATTTGAGGAAATAATCTTAGATTCAGGTCTGAATTTTACAGCATAAACCCTTAAAATACAAGACCATTGAAATTAATATGACTCCAAAAGTTATTTGGGGGGGTTAGTAATTTTTTATACATACTACACAAATTGAAACTATTAGTTCTATTAGTTTTCAAGTGGATTCCTTAGGAATTTCCATATATAAGTTCTTGTTATCTATAAAGAGAGATTGCTTTATATCTTCCTTTCCCAAATACATGCCTTTTATTTTGTTATCTTGCTGAATTTCCTTGGCCATAACCTCTAGTACAATATGGAATATAAGTGGCAAAAGCAGATGTCTTTGTCTTGTTTCTAATCTTGGGTGGAAGACATTCAGTCTTTCACTGTTAAGTATAATGTTAGACATGGGTTTTGTAAATACTTTTTATTAGGTTGAAGAAGTTTCTTTCTACTCCTACTTTTATGAGCATTTATATCATGAAAAGATGTTGGATTTTGGCAAATGCTTTTTCTGCATCAACTATCATATGGTCTTGTATTTATTATATTCATATTGTGCTTTACATTAATTGATTTTTGGATGTTACACAAACTTTGCATTTTGGGGGTGAACCCATTTAGTTATGGTGTACTGGTCTTTTATATGTTGCTGAATTTGGCTTGCTAGTATTTTGCTGAAGATTTTTCTGTCTATGTTCATATGGGATATTAGTCTATAGTGTTCTCATGAGGTCTTTGTCTTTATATAAGTCTCCTATAGCTACTATAAAAAATCATCACAAACTTGGTGGCTTAAAAGGACACAAATTTATTCTATAACAATTCTAGATGTCAGGAGTCCAATATCAATTTCACTGGGCAAAAATTAAGGTGTGAGCAAGGCTGTGCTCCCTCCAGAAATGCTAGAGGAGAATCTATTTCCTTGTCTTTTTCAGATTCTAGATCTGAATTCTTTGGCTAAT
>NW_012150063.1:10731660-10732037 GCF_000956105.1 Propithecus coquereli | reverse complement strand
GGAAAAGTAGGATCTTGGGCCGACTATCTATAGTGACTGTATTTTATAGAGCACTTATTATGTTTCAGGTCCTGTCCTGGGCTCACTACGTACATTATCTCCTTAATCTTCACAATAACACTATGAAAAGTATTTTTACCACCATTTTCAAGGTGAGAAAACTGAGATTCAGACTGGTTAAGAAATTTTCGCAAGTCCTAAGGCAGGTAAGCGGTGGAATTTGACCCCAAGTCTTTCTGCCATCATAGCCTTTACTCATTTTTCAACTTTATTTGAGTGCTCACTTAGGCATATACTGCATTATGCTACTATATATAGGGACTTGTGCATCCTCAAATTTTGGTATGTGTAGGGGGTCCTGGAACCAATCTCCCATG
>NW_012150063.1:10730962-10731552 GCF_000956105.1 Propithecus coquereli | reverse complement strand
AGCAATCTCAGCATACAATTTTTTTCTTTCTTTATTAAGTTACTACCCTTGTTATTTATTATCTTTATATTCTATACGTACTTGTTTGTATCCAGCTTTGCCCATGAAGGACAAAAAAAGCCTCATTTTATCATAATGACTGCCAATTTTTGAGACCTTTACTACCTTCGAGAACTTTTACTTTTTCTCTTAAAGGAAGCACTTTATGGGCTTCTCTTTGTCATATTTGAATTGCCAGTATCATCAGTCAAGTGCTTTGGTGACATTATTAAGTAAAACAGGGGTTACTTGAGCACCAGTACTGTGATACCATGACATTCAATCTTACCATCGAGATGGGAACTAAGTGAGTAACAGGCAGATAGCACACACAGTGTGGATATGCAACACAAAGGGATGATTCACATTCCAGGTGGTACAACATGAGATTTCATCATGCTACTCAGAACGGTGCACAATTTGAAACTTATAAATTGTTTATTTCTGGAATTTTTCATTTAACATTTCTGGACAGTGGTTGACTGCAGGTAACTGAAATTGCAGGAAGTGATACCACGAATGGTGCATTACTACTGTAATTTCTTCATTTT
>NW_012150063.1:10726897-10728147 GCF_000956105.1 Propithecus coquereli | reverse complement strand
AGACCATGTTATTTTTGGCAACTAGTGTGGAGATTTGGGGTTAGCCAAACCTCTGCTCTCCTCTTGTCAAAACGCCAGCTTTCTTAACATTCTGTGAATACATAAAGTTAAGATTACAACATTACTAACATTTTTATTAATGTATTAAAACATGTTAAGTCCTTTCATATGCATGCCATGGCATGTATTGATTTAGCAAATTAGCAAATAAAATTCAGGATACTGCAGCAATGCTTGATTCAAATGGAGGTAGCGTTCTAGACATGTCAAAAGAGAGGATTCTTAAGCTGGAGGAAAGGAAGCTGGAGACATATGTCATAAACAGAAAGCCCATTTTGAGGAAACCCTAGAAAAGGGGGAAAACAGGTGTAAGGCTGGGATGCAACAAAGTTTAGGCATTGAATGAATTTAAAATCAGTGTTACTAGAAGACAGAATGTGAAGAGAGTCAGAAGTAAGGAGGTTGGGAGGTAAATGTGGGCCATGGTATGCCATGGATGAAGCATGAAGGTAACTGTA
Source organism: Propithecus coquereli (assembly GCF_000956105.1). Lineage (NCBI taxonomy): Eukaryota > Metazoa > Chordata > Mammalia > Primates > Indriidae > Propithecus > Propithecus coquereli. Next base: position 10,727,629 of record NW_012150063.1, on the reverse strand, counting down.
TTTCATTCTCAAACAATGGAAATACATTAATTTTGAGCAATTGAGTAATATAATACTACTTGAATATTTAAAACATTACTCTTACAACATTACTTTCCCATGTTGATGGGAAGGAATGCAAGAGCTTATATAAGGCAGCTGGCTGTTTTTACAATATAGGTAAGAGAATACAGTCTGGATTATTCTAGGGACAACTAGGATCAAAAGCAACAGAATAAAAATGAGATATTTAGGAGGTAAAGGTGATAAGAATTGGGAATGCATTAGATGTTGCAGGAGCAGAGAGACTGGGGTCATGGATATGCCTATTACCCCTGTTCTAAATTGGTTAACAAAGATAGTACTGGTATTCTCAGGGAGAAAATAACTTTGGGGAAATAGGAAAGTAAATAAGAATTCAGTTTATATACATAGTGAGTGAGGTGCCTGCAGGAGACATACAAGCAGGCAATATGGATAGGAAACTCAGGAAATAGGCCAGGGCTATGATACAGGTGGAGGGAGGGTGCCATCGGAATGTGTGTGATTTGAGCCATAGGAATTCTGCAAGTTGCACAGTAAGAAGAGAAGTAAGTCCTGCGTAACACCAACGTTTCGGGATGGGGCTCCAAAACGAAGGAATGAGAATTAGTCTATAAAAAGAGATGGAAAGCTTCTTGCATTGTAATAATTTTTAATCTGAAATAATATCAAAATTACCAAGAATTTTCAGAACAAGTATAGGTAGTTATA
>NW_012150063.1:10722296-10724468 GCF_000956105.1 Propithecus coquereli | reverse complement strand
GGAGTAGATTGTTAGCACATATTTTCTGAACTATAAAAAGAAGTTTAATTAGGGGAAAATATTCCAGTATTTTTATCTCTGAACTTGCAAATTTCTAGTAAAGCCAAGACCTCATAATTTTTTAATAGTTTTGAAGTATTTTCCTTTTCCTTTCACTTTGACTCAATTTAATCCTCATTCAGTTATGAATACTCTTCTGCCATGCCAAAGAATTTAAAAGCTCCTATGGAAATGCCTTCCCTAAATCTATGCTCAGACCCATCTACCTGAAGCCTGTTAAAATTTACCTGCTCTTGTCTCATTCTCCACGCATACTTGGATAGCTAATCTACTACATTAACTCTTGTTCAAATAAATCATTAGTGAGGAACTGGAAATGCTTTTATTTATCCTTTCATTGTATTCAATTAAATACACATTTAATGTGAATTTTAGATGCCAAGTACGGCACTAAAATCCTGAGAACATATAAATGAGCAAAATGAAATCTCTGTCCTCAGTAGTTCTCAGAACTGAAAGCTCTCAGCCCAGTAAACAATACATCACACACTAAACATCACCCAGCAAAGCACTGAAAAGTATGGTTGCAAAGAAGAAAAAGTACTCGGCTCCCTTCATCAAAAAGCTTTTACTGCCATTTTGACAGGCATATTCTTGGAAAATAACAGTCCAGTAGAAGAAGAACAAAGGGGATTTGTAGGTGGAAGGCATTCCTGTGATCCTCGAATCACATCACAAGCATACAGGTGGAGGGAGGGTGCCATCGGAATGTGAGTGATTTGAGCCATAGGAATTCTGCAAGCTGCACAGTGAGAAGAGAAGTAAGTCCTGCGTAACACCAACGTTTCAGGATGGGGCTCCAAAACGAAGGAATGAGAATTAGTCTATAAAAAGAGACGGAAAGCTTCTTGCATTGTAATAATTTTTAATCTGAAATAATATCAAAATTACCAAGAATTTTCAGAACAAGTATAGGTAGTTATAAGAGCTTTGCTGAACTGATAAATCTGTCTCAAGATGGGTATTCCATAAAGGGAATCCTTACTAAAGTAGGCTGTGAGGTCCTACCATACGGTTACGTTTACTCTTGGCTCTATTATGCTTCATTTTCTGGATCTATAGCTAGTGAGGTCCTTAGATACATAGGAAATAAACTGTTACTTTACAATCTGTAATGAGATAAGGAACTTGTGCCAGAATGTAATCAACTAAGTCATATAAGGAATATAAATTAACTGTTCGGTCCAGCTAACATTTGGGAGTGGGGGATATGTAAGACTTTCTAGATGAAGGAAGTAGTGTTGGCACAAGCTTCTAATCTCATAATGGACCAGTAATATGAAGTTGTCAGATTAGTCATTTGATCAGCATTGCTTAGAACTTTCCTTTCTGGTCTTGATGGAACAGCTTGAATCAGACCAAACCTCCTGCTAAGAATTCTGTAAGGCTGAATAAAACATATGTATTTGTAATAGCTTCGCATGCAACAGGGTACAACCAAGGTGGTTAGAATTTGAGGGATCAATATCCCTAACAGAAAGTAACATAATAAAATGAGTCCTACATTTACTACTTTACTCCTTCAGAGCGTTTGCTGATTTCTAAGCTGCAAAGAGTCAAAAGGGCAAGAAAGCATGCAAAACCAGCTTCTAAGAGGTGAAAGTCTAAGAAGGGTTTTTAGCAGTGCCACCATACTCGGGAAACACAAATTTGAGCTTGAAAATTCCTTATAGAGTGCTGTAAGAATTAAAGGAAATGAGGAATCTATAGCTTGGGGTGAGTGAAAGGCTTATGAGAGAGAGAGAGGAAAAAAAAAAGGAAAGTATACTTACTTGGAAGCATCAGGGAGATATATGAAATGCTATGTATTATCCTGGAGGCTAACAGAGAAGATATTTTCCAGAAAGGAAGAAAGGTCCTAAGTCTCCAAATCACAAAAATATTAAGGACAGTAAAAAAATGAATAGGTCCCTAGTTCAGATAATTAAGAATTCTTTGGTAGAAATCTCAATGAAATCAAGAAGATAGAAAGTATATTATTAAGACTGAGTGGAAGCATAAGTAGAAAATTTCGAGCACTCTTGAAAGGGTTAGTAATGAAAAAGAGACTATGTATTTTTAACATGATGATTTTTAACATGATGATTCACTGATCCCTTGGCAATTTTTAAC
>NW_012150063.1:10714022-10720636 GCF_000956105.1 Propithecus coquereli | reverse complement strand
CTCAGAACTGAAAGCTCTCAGCCCAGTAAACAATACATCACACACTAAACATCACCCAGCAAAGCACTGAAAAGTATGGTTGCAAAGAAGAAAAAGTACTCGGCTCCCTTCATCAAAAAGCTTTTACTGCCATTTTGACAGGCATATTCTTGGAAAATAACAGTCCAGTAGAAGAAGAACAAAGGGGATTTGTAGGTGGAAGGCATTCCTGTGATCCTCAAATCACATCACAAGCAGTATAACATTCTGTCCACTCCTTCCAGACATGAGTATCCTCAAAATCTTTGAAAATAACTCTTGCATTTGGACATGCCAATTTCTTGATATTTTATTGGTAATATGGAAGAGTTTTCCACATTTACATCTCAAAGGCTTGATGGTCATCAGAAAAGTTGTCAGTGCTGTTTATAATTATTTCCGAATCTACTTCTCTCTATAAGGTAAACTGCTTTTCCCTAGACTACTGCTGAGGACAAATATTCCATATCCTGTTTTCCTATAACATAAGGACAGCTGACAAGTGGGAAGGCCCTAAATCAAGGGCAGTGAGAGCGTAGGCAGTGCTGTAGGCTGCGAGCTGTGTGAACTATCCCAGAAAGCTTATCTGTGCCCTCACACTCCTTCTAAATTCTAAGAAGGTAAGAAGGTTTGGGCAGTTGGTAGTGAGACAGAAGCTGCAAAAATGCTATAAAGAAAAATCAATGTCTGGGCAAGTCAAAGCCATGTACAAGGCACAAGAGTGCTAAAAAGCTGGGTAAGCCAAAAAGGAAGTTGCTGACCAATATAGGAGAATGAAGCAATACCATATCCAATATTCAAATCCTACTGCCAAGATTCCTACAGACACCAGAAATCCAGAACCACCTTCTAGCTATGGTCTTCTTGAGGCCTTAATCAATCCATTCTATAATAATTCCAACGTTTACGGGATTCTATATGTATCTTTACTATAAACCATTTTATATACTACTTAAGTGGATTTCTGCACCATGGTTCCACATAGGCTAACAATTGTGTGTGTGGATGCACACACATGTGCACTGGTAAACCATAGTGAAGTTATTCAGAGCCAGGGTCAAAGGTGCCCAGCTAAGAGGTCACACAAAAGAATCATGTTTCTAAATGATAAAAATGGAAATCAAGATCTAGAGCCCTAAGAAGATAAACTATAAAAAAAAAAGCAAATCATAATCAGTGTAAAAAGTAAAAATTAAGATACAGATGGCAATGGGAGATGTGCTATGCTAGTCAAGTTGGAGAAACACCACTGCAAAGAGGTAGATGAGAAAAAGATAAAGAGAGAGAGAGAGAGATAGGAAAAGAGAAGGGAACAGAGAAGAAAAAGAGGGCATGAAAGTGAGTTTGCTTAATGCTTGGCTACATTTGCTAATGTTTCCAAATTAATTTTATAAAAGTTATGAGTTTATTGTTTTCTTATTAGCCTTCCTCTCATCAAAGGTATTAATTCTCATATTTTGGTGTATATCAAAATAACCAATTTGGGAGGGATTTTTTTTGTTTAAGTGAAGGCATGTGTCTATATTTTTAAAGAAGTTCCCCAAGGCATTCTAATGGATACTGAAGTTGCCTAGAGAGCCACTGATCTACTACAATAAAATTATCAACTTTGTTTAGAGGACCAATCATTTGTTTTCCTTTTACCTTCTAATAGATATATATGATTGCAGACAGAGACAAAGCAGTGATTAAATGAATAACAGAATTACCATACTAACATGGCTAGTGGGTAGCAGAGCTAAATTCTGAATCCAGGCAATCCAGGCAAAGGGATCATGTCCTCGCATACTATATTACACTGCCCTTCAACTTTTGCACTTGGATCTTCCGAGGAACCACCTGTTACAATGGACTAAGCACTTAAAAAGTATTTTGATATGCACACCTAAATTCTTATAGACACACAAATTATGAGAGGATTTTTGTCATGCTGGAAAGCACTCACAATTTTCATTACCCGTCACTTGAGAAAATGGAGACAAGAATTCAACATAAAAACACTGTTCATGCTATAGAAGCAAATATGCAATTCATTTTTTATTGGTTTAATGAGCGGAACATCGAAGCACCAAACTGAATTATTTTGATGAAACCCAGGCCTCAATAAAATTATTATGGAGGAAACAACTGGTTTCTGTTCTTTTATCCTCTAATATTTGATGCATTCATTGTTTTCAGTACCTTGACTAACATGCATATCATTCAAAGACATCTTCTTAACTTAAAAATGTATGTCTTCATGAAATCTATATAGTACTGTAGTATGTACTTTCAAATCTACACATAAATATTATTGCATTTCTCAATCTAGTTTTTTTTACTTCAACATGATATGTTGAATTCAATGTTAATTAATATAGATCTAGTTCTTCATTTTTATGCTACAATACTCCATGATATGGAGGTAGTATAATGTATTATTCTCACAACTATGGACAGTTAAATATTTCCAACATTTCAACTTTACAAGTAATGTGGCAATAAACATTCTTGTACAGATCTCTTGATCTAAAGAAATGGAATTACATTTAGAATATATAAATAAATGGAAGTGGAATTGTTGAGTCATAAAAGAACAATATTAGTTTTGTTAAATACTGCTATAGTGCTCTCTAAAGTGCACTTTAAGAAATACCTATTTTTTTCCTTGATATTTTCTTAACTAGGCTTTTTTTTTGTTAAGTTCATAGAAAATATCTTTATCTTTTAAATACAAAGACCTTATCTTTTACAGACATTAAGAAGATCACATTCTGTTTTTTGACTATGACATTTTAATCTTTTCTTTTTTGGTATAAGGATTTTAGTATAGTTTTAAAACATTTTAAATATATTCTTTTTTGATAATATTAGCATGAGCTTCCTGTTCATTATTAGATATGTAATACAACTAGAATTTCTTTTTGTAAACAATGTAATATGAAGCTAATTTTTTTCTCCATATTATTAGCCACTTATCAAACAGTCTGTTCAACAACTGAGTTATGTAGCAGTACCTATCAAGGTCTGTCTCTTGACTCCCTACTTTGTTCCACTCTTCTATTTGTCTAGTTCGGTCTGAATACTGTACTGTTACACTTGTCATAGCTCTTCATCTCTGAAGGATTAAATTCCTTTATTTTGGACTTTTTAAAAAAATTATTTTAATTTTGTGTGTTATTATCTTTCATATGCATTGTAGAATCAGTCAATACTCACTCAGCCTCTTATAAACAAAGCAATTAAGGGATCCTATCCTGAGGATAATTACACTAAATTATTATTGAAATTGTAAAGAACTAATGCCTTTACACTGATGAATCATCTTATTCATATTTTATATTTCTGCATTTATTCAGGTCTTTTAAAATGTCTTTAATAAAGTTTTAAATTTTACTTCATAAAATACATTCACACTTGTATTAGTATTTTTCACTTATATTCTATCAATTCTGTGACTAATGAATTTTTTCTATTATATTTTCTAATTAGTGCAGATATAAAATCAACATTTTCTTTTTTTTTTTTGAGACAGAGTCTCACTCTGCTGCCCTGGCTAGAGTGAGTGCCGTGGCATCAGCCTAGCTCACAGCAACCTCAAACTCCTGGGCTCAAGTGATCCTTCTGCCTCAGCCTCCCGAGTAGCTGGGACTACAGGCATGCACCACCATGCCCGGCTAATTTTTTCTATATATTTTTAGTTGTCCAATTAATTTCTTTCTAATTTTAGTAGAGGCGGGGTCTCGCTCTTGCTTAGGCTGGTCTCGAACTCCTGAGCTCAAACAATCCGCCGGCCTCAGCCTCCCAGAGAGCTAGGAAAATCAACACGTTTTTAAATGTTGGTCTGGAATTCAACTAATTAGCTGAGCTATTTTCTCAATAGTCTATGCATTTGTTATTTGGATTTTTCTATGAAGATTTTAAAACTGTCTGCAAATAATGACACTGAAATTCAATCTTTTTACCTTATTCATTTTCCTTTTCTTATTATATTGGCTGTGGTCTGCAATAGTGTGTTAAATAGCGGGAGTGATAGCAGGCATACTTTTCTTTATCCTAATTGCAACATTAGAATTCTTCTAAAGATTTATCATGAAACTTATACATTTTTTAAGCTTAGTAATTTTAAAGCCCTTGATCAAATGGTACTAAAATATAATTCCTTATCAATTTCACAGAAGAAACCAAGGTTTTCTGCATCACAGATAAGAAGGATGAGAAAATTATTTGCAAATAAAAATGATGTTAATAGAAGGGTAGTAACATTTAAATACTGGTGCACATGTATAAGTAGAGGAAGAGTAAATAGTCAATGCAGTGCAGAGCTCCAAATTAAAATTAGAAAAGTTAAATATAGAATGGACACATTCTTTGTGCTTCGTTATGGGTGAAAATGGAGAAGATGTCATAGATTGAATTATGAATTATTGCATATTTATTGAAAAATCACTCAACAATAATTGAACAATTATTGAATAATTTAAAATATACCTATTTAGCTAAGAAATCTGCTGGGTGAAGCTTAATCCTTACTTCATACTCTCTTGAGGGTGGACTAGACTTAATGACTCACTCCAAAGACGAGAGTAGGGAATAGAAAAATAGTAACTTTACAGCACAGAAACCTGAAAAATACCATCTTAACCGAGTAATGAAGGTTAGCAACACCAGTAAAGTCATATGGATATCCTGTGTCCCCCATATCATGCGACAAAAAAGCCACTTGAGTAATGTTGATTTCTTTCTAAATATTCATAATCCCAGTCTAATCGTGAGAAAAACAACAGACAAACCTAGATATGGGGACATTCTACAGAATACCTGGCCAGTACGCCTCATGATTATCATGGTTACAAAAAACAGCAAAGATTGAGAGGCTGTCACAAAACTAAGGTAACTGAAGAGATATGACAACTAAATGTAACATAGTATCAGTTATTATAAAACAGAGCACTTAGGACAGGGCATGAATACAAAAATTGGTGTAAACCATACCACTAGAAATTAGTTAATCGTTCATACTGATCTCAGTTTGTTCATTTAATAATGGGAAACACTGAGTAATGGGTATGTGGAAAGTCAGTACTATCATTGCCATTTCTCTATAAATCAAAAATTCCAAAATTAAAAAGTTATTAAAAGAAGAAATCTGGGGGCATTTTGCTTTTGTTTGTTCTTGAATCCCTTATCTGGTTCAGTTGTTCCAATTTTTTAGAATATAGAGATATAGTAATCTTCATTGTGTTACCTCCTTAATTGTCTTCTAGTGATCAATTAACTCTTATGGATATTCAATATGGGCCCCATTAATGTCTTCTAGATTAGACAGAAGGCTGAAATAGGGGTAAAACAGCAGTAGGATGAATTCAGATTCCACAGAAACGGGATTGTTCATTGCTGCTCTCATTCCCAGAAAACCATTTCTGACATCCTGTAACTTGGGAGCGCAGGCTATGACATAGTCATTGATTCTAACATTTCTATAAAATTTTCCATTTATGCATTAAAAAATAAGTACAATTTAAAATATAAATAGTAGGTTATATTTAATATACCTATAAAGTAATGTCTGGTTTGTGTACTGCTCAATACATCTCTCTTATTGTTTTTAAATCATAACAGCTACTCAACAAAATGCTCTAGCAACAGAGCAAGCTTAAGTAAAAAGGAAAGAAAAAAGAAAGAGAGGAAGAGAAAGAAAAGAAAGAAATTCTTTGTCCCATAATTGTTATTCAGATTTAGAATATTTTGTTTTGGAAGATTCTAATACACACTTTCATTCTTGATAAACTGTCCATCTGAAAGCTTGTTGCCAGGAATCCCAAGGTATCCATGAAACAGATGTCAGTCTATGTAACTATTCTAGTTACATCCGGGCACGGCCGAGGAAATGCCACCTCCCAGTATGTTCTATAATTTGCATCAAAAGACTTCAATATTTATTCCCAAATTCAGTATGGCAAGGAAATTCATGTTCCCCCTTTGGCAAAGCATAAAGTGAAACCAGAAAATTCAGAAACCATCTGTCTGCCACCATGGCAAGTTCCAACCTTTTGTTGCTTGCAATTTGCTCTTTGAAGAAACTGGGTCATTTGCTCAGCCGATTTTGCACAGTCTGCATTTTGCAAATTGCATTCCATGTTGTTGTTTAACATGTTCCTCTGAACTGCCCGATTACCTGAATAGCTTCTGTAAAGATAAATGTCCCCATATCAACTATTTTCGTATTCTGAGCTATGATTTATATAGTAAAGGCCAGACAAATTCTTGAGTCTTTCTTTTTACCAAGTTTTCAAAAATAATGAATTGGTTACCTAGCACATGTGTTGAAATGAACATTTTTTAAAAATTTTTTAAGCATCATTATGAACCCATATTTTTAAATATATTTTAAATGTTTTAATCAATTTCTATTGTTATTATATTCATGTTCAAATTGACCCAAATTTTGTCAACGGAGCCTAAATAAGTTGGCTCCTGGGTCCTCTGACCCAGATTCAGAAGGTTTTGATAGCTTTTTTTTTTCCTGGTAATGACAATATTCTCTAGGTACATTTTGGATGTCCCTAGAACTAGAATCAGCTATTTTTCTAAAGAGTCCTAGTTCCTTTCAGTGA
>NW_012150063.1:10697494-10713972 GCF_000956105.1 Propithecus coquereli | reverse complement strand
TTTCCTGGTAATGACAATATTCTCTAGGTACATTTTGGATGTCCCTAGAACTAGAATCAGCTATTTTTCTAAAGAGTCCTAGTTCCTTTCAGTGAGATGTGGTATTTATAGACTACAATCTGAACACTATGGTTAGTCATTGTTTCTAGACCTTTTCAGTGAAAAGGGCCAGAGAATAAATAGTTTTTGATAAAACACTTTGTAAGTTCACACTGGTATTTAGTTTAAACTCAGAACTTTGAGAATTTAAACTTCTTTAGTCTTATATATGTTTCTTGTTTTTTTCCATTCTGACAATCCCAATTCTCAATGGCACCAATCTAAATTTTTTTTTGCTTCATCATACACTACAAACATAACAGTCTCCAAACAAGACCAACATTGTATCAACACAATCGTTAATGAAAACATTTTAAGATTTTTGTTTTGAACCGCTTTTGCTCTTATGCTTACACTGTCCAGCATGTGGTACTTTAAAATCATACCTTGATACACATTTATTATTCATGTGTTACTTTTTTCTCTTAGTTTTTAGGAATTATTATAACTAAATTTTGTTTTAGCATTATAATTACATAAAATTTTCAAAAATCCACAAAGCAGTTTAAGGAAAATCCAGCTTCTATTGCTTTCTCCACTACTATACTCCATTCTTTCCTTCACGAGTATTTTTTATCTACTTTTCTATTTTAATAAAATGCACATATATATTCATCTACCTTTGTTAGATGGGTACATAGATGAGTAAATGCTAGCACACTATATACATTTTTCCACCTTACTGTTTTTCATTTAATATAATCTGGGAGTCCCACTATAGAACTATTTGGAAACATCCTTCATCCCACTCCAGCCGTAAAGTACTCCATTCAGTAATATACCATAGTTTGTCCAAATAGTACCATATTAATAAACATGAAGCTGTTTTCTATCCCTTTGGTAATACAAATAGATGTATTAAAGGTTCGTGTGCATATATACATTAAAATTGATGTAAGTGGTTTGAATTCTTGGAAATGGAATTGCTGAGTCAAAGGTAAATGTGTGAATAATTTTTAAAAAGAATTGTTAATTGTGCTACTATAAACATTCAAGTGCAAGTGTCTAAGATGTGGTCAATTTTTATGAATATTATCTATTTATTTACAAAAGAGGTATGCTAAGAATTATTTTTGTCCACATGACTTTCATAGATTGAATATCTATTAAGAGTCCTTCTGTTAGTGTGTTGTTACCTCTTTCTTGATACATCTCTGTATCTACCCTAAAAAAGTTTTGCTTTGTTGTAGGATGCATAAATATTATTTACTATTATACCTTTATTGTGTTTTTTAAGTCAATGGCAATATATAGTCCTCTTTTTTTTTGGAATGTCTTTTTCTGAATTCCATGGATATCAAGCTTGTGACCTCTGTTTCTTTTTTATTTGAATTTGTTTGGTCTTTCTTTCTCCATTCATTTTACTTCCAATCTTTGCCAACCTCCTCATTTTAGCATAATCTTTCTAAACCCACTTGTTTTAGTATGTATCTTACATGAATCATTGTTTGGATTTTACTTTGTCAATCAACTGAAAGTCTGGGTTTTCCTTTTAATATGTAAATTAATCTTATTTATTCATAGGATTGATATATTTCATCTCAGTTTCTCATATTTGTATGATATACATACATAGTCTTTTCATACATGTATTACTTTATTTGATCTCCCTTTTATTTTGGAAGATATTTTATTATTTAAATAGGTTATTTAATCATTTTTAAAATATGGTGTTTGTGTCCTAATGGTCACGTTTATGGTCAGACTTTTGTTATGATATCATTATTCTACTATTTTTATTCATTCTATTTCTCAGTTCCCTGTATTAAATATTGAAATTAGGTAGAAATCTCTATTTTTTTCTTTCCTTTCTCTCTCATCTAGAACCTAATTTGAAGTAATGAGTGAGCTTATTCTACTTTCCATATAATTTTCAAATTTCTTCTCATTTAAAAAATATTGTATGTACATTATCAGAGCATATATTATAGCATATCTAGGGTACATATGTACAATATATATTATATGGCATGTATGTTAGTAGAGTATGTATCATTATGTACTACACCCCCATACTCATCATTCCATTTCTAAGGAAAAGTATACATTGACTATTCAATAGCAGTTCTTATGTAAATATCTCTCTAGTTTTTTGGTTGTCTAAAGTTTATTTGTCATAGTAGATTACTCGATATGGGCTAATAAGAAAAATATTCCCTTATTTCTTACATGTTTGTTGCATGTTTTTATAATTAAAGGTCATTATCTCAGTATCTTTACTCCATTGCCTTCTGGAAAAATTGTTGCTCTTGAAAAATCTGATGTGAATCTGATTGTCCTTTCTATTATAAGTGACTTGGTCCTCTTTGTCTATTTTTTTTTCCTTAAAGACAGTTTTTGTGGTGTTGGCTGCTCTGAATACAGCTATTCAGTGTATTTTTTCAAGAAGTAAGTTCAAGTCTTTTTTATATAAGATCACTAAAGTTCCCTTTGCTTTTCTGGCTTTCTCCTGTAAAATTATTCATACAACGATTTGATTTTACTGCTTTTAGTGGTTTGGCCCTATACAAAATTATTTTTGAGTTTATTTTGTCACTCAATTTTGTTATAAATATTATCCATTCAATTTAACTTTTTTAATTACTTTAAATTTTTATTTTGTTTTATGAACAGAAATGTTATATTTTTGAGGACGAAGGAAGAAATCAGGGTAATTTAAAATTTCACTACTTCTGCTACTTTCTTGCTATAAAGCTCTTCTACTTAAATTTAAATTACATGTATTAGGCTATAAAAACTCTAAAAAATAAAACATTTATTATTTTAGCAATTTAAAACAAATGTTACTATATTTCACATTTTCAGTGAGTTCTTACAAACAGAATACTGAAAATGACAAGCATGTGGAGCTGGGAAATATGTGCCAAAAATAGTCAGTTTGGAAACTTACTCATAGCACCTCTAAAAAATTTTAAATGAAGCAGTAGGTAAAAATTATGGATTAAAAATAAACCACATGGTTCACCTGACATTTTTATTTAGGCATGCTATTTTGCCTTAGTAACATTCATTATAAAATATTAAGTATTATTCTTTTTCACTAGTAATACTCAGTCTTTAAAATTCAAAATAACCAATCAATTGCCAACAAGCAAGCCATGCCCTGCTGTAAAGAAAAAATTTTGTTCAGACTAAGCTAATTTCTAAACAACATACTGGAAATAAATACATTCAAATCTCTCAAGACATCCTTACCACTTTCTCAAGAATCTATAAAATCCCATTACCTGTTAATAGAGTTTGACGCAGATTGAAGAAAGATAAGTGTATCACAAAGCACTTCTTAATGAGATCTCAAACTGAGCCACTTATTGGTTCTTAACTTCTGTTTACTCCACATCATGTTCAATTATGAGAATTTCACTCTATTTATTTGGTGAGATGTATTTGAATGCTAACACCTGAATTGAAAGAATGATTAAATTATACTTCCTTGAAAATGAATGGTAATCTTTTTCAACATGAGTGTGATACTTAAGTTAAAAACCATAATATGTTTCTGCATATATCTATCCATGTATGTGAAATATTCGAAAAATGGCATATGATTTACTTTTAGCTCATTCCAATGTGATCTGTAAAAAATCTTATTTATGTATTTAAATTGTAAGTGAAAAACAGTTGAAGTAGTAAATGAGTATGGGGCTAGTACTACTACAGACACATGAAAGAGAAACAGTACTCAAATCTAAAAAATAATGAAAAAAACAAACATTTATAATAGAGGAAGGTTATATATTAATATTTACTTAATAGAGTAAAATAAAAGATATTTTACACAAGAATATACTAATAGATCTGACATTAACAAAGAAATGGATCATTTTGGTATAAAAAAAATATTCCCACAATTAGATTTATGAAAATAGAAAGCTCTGCTTCCAAAAGTAAATAAACCTTGCAGGAAAGCATCAGATTTCCTACTTGAAGTCGCAAATGGTTAACATACTATAAAAAGATCTCTTCTAATTTACTTAAAAATGACTGTAATAATAGAAAAATACAAACAAAAATTAATACACTGCATAAGTCAAAGAAAAAACCTATTGATAGTAAGAACGTTTTCTCTACTTTCATATCTTCTGGAGTGGAATCTTACTCCCACATGTAAAGGCTAAAACTCTAGAACTTCCAGAGGAAAATTTAAGAGAAAATCTTTGTGATATTATCTTACGCAAAAATTTATTAACTAAGACTCAAAAAGCACTAATCAAGAAAAAATTTATAAATTGGTCTTCAACAAAATTAAAATTTCTGCTTTTGCATGACACTGTTAAGAAAATGCAAAGATAAACCACAAGCTTTGTTGCGGAATTTCCATGCCAGTTCTGCTTAAAACCACAAAGCAGCTAAGTAGAGCAAGTAGGTAGAATATGCACCAGCTAGCTGAAACCACAAAACAGTTAAGCAGGGTTATAAGCCTGTCATGACTGTACTGCTTGTTGTAAACCTATCATAACTATACTGTTTGTTATAAGCCTATCATAACTGTACTGCATGTAAAAACTGCCATTAACTGGCTAACTTTTAATCCTTTTAATAATTGGTTAACTTTTATGCTTGTGTGTGTGTTATTGGATAAGACTAACTGCCCCCAAAAAAGTATAAAACCTGACAAAAACCAGGAAGAGGTGCTCAGAATTTGGAGACTTGTCTCCTCTGGGCCCGCCGGCGTTAAGAGATTAAACACTGACTCTCCCACTCTCTGAGTGCTGCTCGGTCATTCCCCTGGCATCGGTCACTGTAACACTTGCCGTAACAGCTTCAGAGAATATATTCTCAATGCATACAACAAAGGACTTTAATCCAAAATATATAAGTAACTCTTATAATTCAATAATAAAGGAAAAAAGGCCCAATTATTAAAAATTGGCAAAACATCTGAATAGACACTTGACAAAAGATGATATTCAAACAGCCAATATCAATAACCACACACACAGATGCCCATCATTAGTCAGCAGGGAAATGCATAATAAAATCACAAAGATATATTACTACACACCCATTACAATGGCTAAAATTAAGAAGTCTGACATTATCAAAAGACAGTTCTCTTACTTGATTCTTTATTCTCGCCTCTCAATTTGAATCATTCTACTGCTGCCTGAACCTCGGTATTCGGTTTCCAATCAATAATAGGAATCATGTGAGGAAACACTTTGACTTACTCATCAAATTGAGCACTGATTTTCAAATATTGGTAATACAGGGAAAACTGCAACATTAGGTTTCTCTCTCCCATTGCTAATCTTAGATGATCTGGGATATTTTATATTATAAGATAACCTGTGGTTTCTTACAGCTGGTGGTAACAGTTGGATGAATAATGGATATTTTAAAGTAATTCATAGGGAGACAGGGTTATGAGATCCAGCTACTTTTTTCACATGTAAACTTTTGCTGCACTGATCATCTTGGATGTTCTTTGTTTGACCTTCTTAAAGAAGTCAGCAGATTTCTACAAAGGAGTGTTCAATATTTCATGCATTTAAAAACTGGAAAAAAATGCCCATAGTCAATGGTCATGGGATTCTTAGGAAAGGCAGTGGTCATAAGAAAGCGTTTCTTGAAAATTTAAAATTATTCTGTATGAGAGAGAGAAATTTCCCTATATGGATATTTTGTAAGTCTAAGTATCCAGAATCCACAACTTTTCAGAGAATTGCTGAAGTGAAACTCTTAAAAAACAAACAATAGAACACAAAACTAAGTATAGATTTTCATGAATCCATTAGATCGTATACTAACATTTTCTTGGTGAAAAATAAAGTGTGCTAGATAAATGTATTTTGAGTAAAAGTGCATCTGGAATATTATGCAAGACTTGTAGGGGACTGTTATAAGTAATAATAAAAAAAATCTCAACTAAATAATGCAGGAACATGCGTACTTGTCACCATCTCCTTGATTTTATAATAGAGCACCGTGAAAAGAGCAGTAGCTCATTATCTCTTTACCAAATGAATGAAGGACATTTAGTTCAATTCAAATGGGTAAATTTTTAAGATTCAGCTTCAGGATGATGATATGTAGGAGGGAAATAATTCCTTCCATTTTAATAGTCAATATGACAGATTCAATTGCCATATGTCCAACTCAGTTGAGAAAATTGATTAATCCCCATTTACATCATGACTGAAGGGAGAGAGAAGAGAGACTGTAGTAACAGTTATACAGCTTCTGGTTATTTGTGGGAAAAAATAACTAATCAAGTGGATAACCAAACTGGTTTTTGTCTATATTTTAGTTCAAGGCACATCTTATCCCTCCAAAAAGCTCAGAAACAAACTTTTCTTGTACCATTCTGATTCTAAATTGCCATTTATAAAAATAACCTTCAATGTACATATTAATTGGTTGAATAGATTTAAAACAGTAACCATTTCACCTCCAATTCATCATATGCCATTAAATCTATTGCCTTTTAAATTCCTCACCCTAAATAAACATAAACATATTGATTTTTTTCTTTGAAGCAAAAGTTTCTATTCATTCACTCCCTATAGTTGAAAATAATATCAGAAATAAATTCTCCTTGATTGTTCAACTCCACACTCATTACTGTTAAAACAATGAAATGAAGTTCTTCAAGAAGTTGAAATATATTAAGCCTATTTTAGAATTTCCTTCTATATTGTCTACCAAAATGTGATCATTTCTTTTGCACTAGCCCCGTAGTCATAATACCTATTGAAATCTGAGTCACAAAACTTGCAAGGGAGTTAAGAGGAGTAGTACTTACAAACCATAGCATGTCTGGTTTTTGCAATGTAAATCTTTTCAGGGAACATGATCAATTCATATCTATGCTTACCATTGAAATTTAGTTCCAAAGCATCATGGTCATGATAAAATCATACCCTCTTGTCGCTCTCAGATTAGGTCTTTTTTTTTAATTAAAGACACAGGCATTAAGGAGCATTTATGGTAAGTATATGTGAGTCTTGGCCACCTATTTCTGAGAATCCCATTTGTTCTAACATATCATTATAAAATGTTTACTGCTAAGATTGATAATATCCCCAACTCAACTGCAATTTTCAATACAGTTCTTATTTTTCCTTAAAAGAAAACTTTCCATTTTATTTCACCAATCTCATAAAATCTTTATTTACTACTTACATATTTTTGCTTAAATGCTTTTATTATTTTGTTAGCACTGTCGCAAACAAGCTATTGCCCACTATACCTACATTAGGTATTTAACATATGTGGCTGTCTCTTGCCCATCTCCTTTCTTGCATCCTTGCCAAAGCCATTACATCATTTCATGCTTTTGAACACACTGTCTTCTTCCTTTTGTCTTGCAGACTGTGTTTCACAAGAGAACTTTCATTTCTCCCCCAGAGCTTCTCTGCAAACATAACTGAACCTTTCAGTTCCCAAGTTTGTACTAAATGATAGGAAAACAAAATTTTTTACTTTCCCTGCTCCAACCTGTTTCCAAATATGTCTTGCTACACAAGCCCTCCCACCTCAATAGCTGAACCTGATTTGCTGGTAAGTCTCTTTCAACCTAGTATGATGGTTCAATGTAATGAAATGATTAATTTACCAATAGCTTTCTATTTTCAGGTCACTTAATGTAGAAAATAAAATTATTTTCCAAACAAATTATTTTCCCAGACAAAATGATGGGACTTTTTAGAATATATTATAGCCTACTCCACCAGGCTTGATTCACATTTGAACTCGCAGCACATTTTAGAAAACTAAATGAACTTTTTCCAAATTTCATAATATTAGGATATCACTGAAACCATAGGATTAATTTATCATTAGGATATTAGAACTATTTAAATAGCCACTTGAAGCAACATATTTCAGTGTGACAGAAGTGAAAATAACAAATAGGTTAGCATTAACTTACTTAAATTAGCGAAAATTCTTTCCTAGAATCTTGCTTAATAATTGTCTTCTACTGTCACTCTGTCATTTCCTAAAACAAAGAACCACTGTAGTATCTTTTTGTTAGTATTTTACAGTGCAAGAATTTGTGAGTTTTTCTTCATTATTAAATTTATCTTTCTCTATTTTGTCATTATAGTCTGTATCTACTTCTATTATTCTTCTGCCTTCCCATGTGGTTTAACACAACACAATTTACTAGCACTGAGGATTTTTATAGCACTGTTTTTCTCTCTTCCTGATCATTAGAGACATTTAATAGATCAGGCCTGATATAAATCCCTCTGATATCATCCTAAATACTTCTGTTCGTCCCCACAGTTCAGTCAGCGTGCAGTGCTGATGAGCCCACCTCCATTCCATTTTTTCATTTAAATGAAACATCTTAGCCAAGTGAGAATAGAGGGAGACAGAAAGCTTTCTGTAAGGAGGGGAATAGAAGCAAGGAAATAGAAGAGAATACAATTGCTTTCGATGCATTTTCCAAACTGCAGCTGCCAAATGCCCTGACCTACTCAAGAGTCTGACAAGGAACTCACTACGGGTGAGATTCTTTCCCTTTCACACATTCTGAAATATTTTGAGTCTGAAAATGTCTATCTGATGAATTTTGTTGTTACTGACATCAGTGATCAGTTGACTCTGTAAGCACTCTAATTTAAAAGCAAATCTGTTTGGTCATTTTTAGTCTGATCCAAATTATTAAAGTTAGCTAAATTAAATGGTTATTTTTTTCTTTTCCGCCCATGGATGATTAAGTGAGTAGAATTGACAAGAACATTTTTTACTGTCATCCTCACTCCCATTTATGCCGCATGCTTGCCCTCTTCTATGTCTTTTCCCAACGGATGGACAGTTGGCTTTTTCCTTTGAAGTCCATTTAACTTTGTTTTTGTTTTGGACTGGCCTAAGACAGGGATTAGTGGCTCTAAATTTCAAAGAGAATCAGTGCTGCCAATTCTTCAGTTCTATGACAAGTTTAGGCATATTAACAGTTCCTACATGACAATAATTTGTTGCATGTATATGGCTGCCCAACAGCCAGTTGGGAATGGAATTATTTTATTTTTTGTGTAAACTCATGTCACCTAACATGTTTAATGTCAGGATCTGACATTTTGCTAGACCATTTGCCTGTCAGGTTGCAGAATTGCTGACTACATTTGAAGACTGTGAACAGAATAAGATGCCAGTCTTTGTTCCTAGGCAGCTGGTCTAACATAGGGATCAGCCACATACTGTTCCTGAGGGTATATGAGGGTATGTGAGGGTATGGCTGAACAGTAATTTGCATTAATGTCCAAGGGATTAGAAGGGAAAGAAATAGAATGAGATCATAGAAGAGAAAGATTTGAAAGTGAGAGATACTAGAGAAAAATGCAACCATTAGCAAATGATGATGCTATCCTGTAATTGCATCAGGTGTTCCCTACCTGCTTCCTCCAACTATAGATACATTCGGGTTGCTGCTGGATATAGGCTCTCTGATAGCCTATTAGATATTATTGGAACTTTGGGTTATTTTGGCATACAATGTAGACTCCTCCACTGGTTCATCAGAAAACCCTCATGAGTTTTAAAAGAATATTGTCCCCAAATAAGTTATTTACTTATACTATCTCCATCATGAACAAAGACAGTGCGTTGAGTTGAAAGAACATAGAATTTTGAATTAGAAAAAAATAGTAGAAGCATATTTTGCCAAACACTAGCTATGAGTAATTTAGTTAACCTCTCTAAGCCTCAATTTACTCAGCCAAGTACTAGCTATGAGCAATTTAGTTAACCTCTCTAAGCTTCAGTTTACTCAGTTAATAGTCTATAAAATAAAGGTGATATTAATACCTAACTTTCATAGCTCTTTATAATACCCCTTGATAAATAAGTTATTAAGTATTGTAGTGCTTAATGTGAAAAAAGTTTCTACAGGAAAATATAGGGGAAAAATCTTTATGACCTTGGTTAAGCCAATGTTTCTTATATATGATGTCTAATTAATTAGTTTTTATGAATCAACTTATATGCTGCAACCTTGCTAAATTCATTATAATATAATATCTGTTTTGAAATTCATAAAGATTTTCTTCATTCATGATCATGCCAACTGCAAATAAAGCAGCATGTGAGTGTGTCTATGTGTGTGTGTGCGTTAATTATCAAAACTATATAATTTTCATTTCTTATTCTTGCCTTATTTCAAGGCTAGGACCCAAGCTACAATTTCATATTGAATCTATGAAAATAAACTTCTTTGATTTCTTCCCAATCTTATGGGTAAAGTGTTACAGCATTAAGTAAAGGTTTTGCATAGATCTTTTTAATAACTGATTAAGAAGCTTTCTTGTAATTGTTTGCTGAAAGTTTTTTCTTTTAAATGGTGAATGCATGTTAAGTTTTATCAGAACCTTTTTGTATCTATTAAGATGATGACAAAGTTTTCATTTTTTACTCGTTTATATGGTGAGTTACATTATTGTTTTTTTGCAATTAAACCAACCTTGCATTCCTGGAATTAACTCAACCTGGGCTAATATGATCTTTTAAAAATATATTTATGGATTGTATATGCTAATATTTCATTAAGTATTTTTGCATCTATGTCCATGAAGGATATTTCTATGTAGTATTTTTTATGTTTCTCATCTGGGTTGTATATTCATGTGAAGTTGGCCTCATAAAATGAGTTAAGTGCTCCCTTCTCTTCTATTTTCTGAAAAAAGTTTTCTTAGGTTTGGTAATCTTCCTGAAATATTTGATAGATTTTGCCAGTTTGATAGAATTCACCTGGATCTGAAGTTTTATTTGTGGAAAGGTTATCAACTATGAGTTTTCTTTATTAGATATACAGGTATTCAGCATTTCTGTTGTTCTTGACTTAGCTTTGTCAATTTCTGTCTCTCAGGAAGATTTTTCATTTCATCTATTATTAAGTACATAGGCATAAAGTTGCCCTTAATATTTCATTATCATTTTCTTAAAATCTATAGATTTTATAATGATTCCATTTATTAAATTCTTCTATATATTAAATTTGGTAATATATGGTTCCCTGTTTGTTTTTTTTGATTAGTCTATTTAAAGTTTTATCTGTTTATGAATGTCTATTTTCTATTTCACTGATTTTCACTTTTATTTTTATTATTTTATTCCATTTCCTTTGTATTTAATTTGCTATTTTTTCCTAAATCCATAAGGTAGAAACATAGATCATTGATTTGATGTTTTTCTTCCTCCTAAAATAAGAATTTAAAGCTATAAATTTACCTCTAAGCATTGCCATAGCTATATACCACAATTTTAATATGTTGTGCTTTTATTTTATTTTAATAAATATATTTCATAATTTTACTTATAATTCCTACTGTCACCCATTTGTTACTTATCAGAACACTTCTATGTCCAAATATTTTGAGATTTTATATGTATCATCTTTTAGTGATTTGGAATTTAATTCTATAGATGTCTGAGAACATATTCTATAATATTTCCTTTAAAGTATTAGACTGAGTTTTATGTCACAGATTATGGATTATTATGGTGAAAGTTAATAGGCATTTGAAAAGAATTTGCAATCTTCTGTGGCTGGGGAGATATTCTATAAATGTGAAGTCGTTTCATAGCATAGTCCAGGTTTCCCACACTTTCACTGATTTTTTTGTCTACTTAGTTCTTTCAATTACTAAGAAATGAGTTTAAAAAATATCTAGATAAAGAAATGACTTTATCTAATACTCTTTTCAATTCTGTCAATTTTTGCTTTATTGATTTGAAAGCTTGGCTGTGATATATGTACATATGTAGGAATTTTTTTGTTTCTTTAATCAATTAAACCAATTCTTGTGAAGCCCGGTCAATTTAAGAATTCACCCTTACTGCTAGTAAGTAAACTTTTGGTGGATTTAATTAAAAGCCTGAGGATGTAACCAGGACCAGTCCCCATACCATATTCCATGTTCTAATTTTTGTTTGCCTCGCCAGCCCTTCCTTTGAGATTTCCAAAATCTGTACTCAGCTTCTCAATCTCTCAGTGACTACCTTTGCTTTATAAGTAACAATTGCTGCACATAAGAAAGGTAGATAAATTCTAAGCTCATATCTCATTGCTCTCTCCTTTTACAGTTCTTTGCCACGGAAATCTCCTTGCCAGTGTACTTCTATCATGCCTTTCAATAGAAATTTCAAATGATATTTTTAAACATTTCTAATGTTTTCTTGCCTACATCATCACCCATTACCAGAAATGATACTCATGCATGATTTAATTTGTTAAAAAACTTCTAAATTTGACAAAATATTACAGCTATCTATTTTGCATGTATAACAAGAGTTATATAGTATTTCTGGACTTTTTTAGACTTCTAAAATTTGGTCTTAATTGTGTAGGTGCTACTGTGAACAGATGATGGACTATATGAGAAGATTACAAGAAAAATGTAAAATTCAAGGGCTCAGCCATTTTCTGTAGTCTAAAATATAGGAATCTGGTTTATCATTTTAAAAATTCAATTAAAATAAGATACAGTGATAAAGTTTGTGTCTGTATTTATGTGTGTACTTAAATACTTGTGTAGATAAGAGAGAAAATAAAAATATTTTTGTTTCATATTTAATGTAGTAAATACGAGTGAAGTGCTTAGTTAATCTCGGATTTAATCAATATTTTTTTTTTTTTTTTGAGACAGAGTCTCACTCTTTTTGCCCGGGCTAGAGTGCCGTGGCGTCAGTCTAGCTCACAGCAACCTCAAACTCCCGGGCTCAAGTGATCCTCCTGCCTCAGCCTCCCGAGTAGCTGGGACTATAGGCATGTGCCACCATGCCCGGCTATTTTTTTTTTTTCTGTATGTTTTTAGTTGTCCGATTAATTTCTTTCTAATTTTAGTAGAGATGGGGTCTCACTCTTGCTCAGGCTGGTCTCGAACTCCTGAGCTCAAACAATCCGCCCACCTCGGCCTCCCAGAGTGCTAGGATTACAGGCGTGAGCCACCGCGCCCGGCCTGGATTTAATCAATATTAAATGCAAAATGTTCCAGGCTAAAAAATTTGTGATAATTCATGATACATTTTTCAGTTATTTGAACGATTAGTTCATAATAAGTTTTAGTTAGAGTATCTTCTCAAAATGCATCTAATCAATACATGTTTAATTTTAATGAAAGGAGATTTCAAAATTGCAGATTTTGGATGACATGCATATTATAACATTTGTCTAAATGCAATATAGGGGTATTTTCCCCACCATAAAAGATTATATTTTTTTCTAAAAAGCACTTTACTATTCATTGTGGTAAAATTTAACATCGATCATTTCCCCTCTTTTGTATTATTAAAAGAAATAAACATTCTACATTGATTAGAATACACAATTTACATTTACTCTCCTTCATTTTTAGATATCGAACATAGTTAATAGTAGATCCTGATACCAATGATTTCAGTTTTAATACAAAATACATAAAAATTTTAATAAGTAAATAAAAGTAATGATTTCTCTTATTAAATAGGCTTGCTATTTTTTCTGGGGCAGGATTGGCAAACAAAATACCTGTACCCATTTAAAGTAAAATTTCATGAATATTGACATATGGATATACCCTGGCACCACTAACAATCAATATTATAGAATATTCATCACTACCAATAGACTTCTCATGCCCCTTTGCAATTCCTCCCCACTGATCTTCATTGCACAATTGACCTGTTTCTATCACTATATATTTCTATGAAATATATTGATTTTTATGTAAAAAATTATATAGCATATACTCTCTTACTGTCTGGCTTATTTTATTCAGCATATTCATTTAGAGTATTAATATAATTGCGTCTATAAATGGTGTATAGAAACTCTTTTCATTATTGAGTAGTATTCCATTGCATGGGTACACCATAATGTGTTTATCTTTTTAGCTGTTGATGAACAGCTGTATGGTTTTCAGTTTATTCCTACCATAAACATAGCAGTCACAATCTTTTATATATTGATCTTTGTGTGCACATAGGCTTTTATTTCATTTGAAAAAATAATATCCCAGTATATCTGGGACTTTTGGAATTTGAAAAATTTTTAAAAATGATTAAGTCATTTTCCAAGGTGGATAAATCATTTTCTATTCCCACCATCTGATTATGAAAATTCCACATTCTTGTCACTACTTAGTATTTTCACTATTTTTTTACGTAATAGGGGTGAAATGGGGTCTCCTCTTAGTTTTGACTTTCATTTCCTTAATTGCTCATGATGATGCATAACTTTTCACATGCCATCTTTGTATGCTTTTTGCTGAAATGTCTGTTTTTTGCCCATTTCTATTTGGGTTGTTTGTTTTCCTACTGTTGAGTTTGAGAGTTCACTAATATGGATAGAAACCTTTTGCGCAATATGTGAATTGCAAATATTTAATCCCAGTCTGTGAATTGTCTTTTTATTTTCTTAATATTGTCTTTCATAGAGCATTTTTTGTAATTTTTAAAAATTCCAATTTATGCATATTTTATGGATATTTTTGATGTCATATAAAACTCATTGACTAATCCAAAGTCACGTAGATTTTTCTCCTATATTTCTTAAAGTATAAGCTTTACATTTAACATTTAAATCTATTATCCATTTTGAGTTTATTTTTATATAATATATGAGCTTTAAGGTAAGGTTTATTTTATTTTCTCTTATGTACATATGGATATACAATTGTACTAACATAATTTGTTGAAAAGACTATCCTTTCTTCATTGAATTGTCTTTTTCTGTCAAAAATCATTTCGCTATATTTTTGAGGATATATTTTTGGAGTTCCACCTTTACTCCATTGATCCATATGTCCATCCTTCTTCCAATAGCACAGTGTTTTTATTTTAATAATTTTATATAATTATAATTTTATAATATTATAATTATTATAATTTTATTATAATTATAATTTTATAATATTATAATTATTATAATTTTATTATAATTATAATTTTATAATATTATATTATTATAATCAGGTTATGATTCCTCCAATGTTATACTTTTTAAGTGCTTGAATATTCATGTCATTAGAAATATTTTAGTGGTGTGAATAGTCATTACTGAATTTGCCAATTCATTTGAAATTACCAAAAATGGGAAAACAAATTAATTTTAAAATAAAAAGCTCAGTTACAATTTTGCTCAAGATGTAAGGTAGAAACAATTGAGTTAATCATCCTGTCTTCTAAACAATTTTTAGTTGATAATAACAGTGGAAAAGCTCAATTAGCAAAAAGTTGGCTATTATGTGTAATATAAATGTAAAAAGATAAAAATGCTCACAGATCTAATTACTGTGAGGGTATTGCAGAACAGAAATTGAAAGGTGAGCAGTAGCTCTTGAAGAAATTTAAGGCATGAAGTTTAAAAGTCAAAGTATCATCATTTAAAAAGTCACATTTTTAGGTTAACTTTATTAAATTATGTTTATGTGCAATAAAATGTGTCAATTTTACCTATATAGCTTGGATTTTCACGTAAAGAAAATTGTGAAACTACTGGTACCATCAAGCTATAAAATTTTCATTACCCCAGAAATGCTCCCTTGTGACTCTTCAGTTGATCCATATCCCCACCCCTGAATCTTTGCATCCAGTTATTTTCCATCTATCACTGTAGATTCAATTTTTCTATTCTATAGTTTCATATGAATGCTGTCATACAACAAGTACTCTTCTGTGTCTGGCTTCTTTAACACAACATAAAGTTGGATAGGTTCATTCATGTCGCTGAGTGTATCAGTAGTTCATTCCTATTAAATGTTGATTTTTATGGATATATAATTATTTTTCCATGCACTTGCTGATGGACATTTTTCACTACATTTATTGGATTTTGCTTAATTATAGCTGAATCTTCTGAATTCTTTCTATATTTTGGATAAAATTATTTTGTAAGATACATGAATATTTTCTTGCAGTCTCTGGTTTGCCTTGTCATTTACTTATGATGTCTTCTCCTCATGCTTCTTTTTATTATATCCCCAAATATTTGCTTATACAAAGTGGCTATATTTCTCCTATGTTTTCTTCTGAAAGTTTTTTTAGTTTAGCTCTTATGACTAGGTTTAATATTAATTTCAAGTTGACTTTTGTATATGGTGAATGGTAAAGATTGAAGCTTATTTTTCCCATATGGTTGTATAATTATTCCAGCACTTTTTGATGAAAAGACTTTACTTCCTCATGAAAGTACCATGTCATGTGGTCAAAAATCAATTTACCATATGTTCATGGATTTATATCTGGCTTCTCTATTCTGTCCCGTTGATATAAATGTAAATTCTTATTCTAATACTACATTGCTGTAATTGCTCTAGTTTTATTGTATCATCTTGACATTAGGTGACATAGATCCAGTGAATTATTTTGTGAATAATAGTAATTTTTTTTTCTTTTATTTCAGCATATTATAGGGGTACAGATGTTCAGGTTACGTATGTTGCCCTTGGTCCCCC
>NW_012150063.1:10694616-10695824 GCF_000956105.1 Propithecus coquereli | reverse complement strand
ATTGAGATTTTAGTAAAACTGATACAATAATGGATAGTTTGTGGCAATGTGGGAAAAAAGTTGTTTTTATATTGACAAGCTCATAAAGCAAGAATTCAAAGATAAAAAGTTAGAGACTAGATAACATGGTGGTATTTATTTTGTTTTTTTTTCTTTACTAATAATATTAGTAAGACTAATAGCTACCACTCTACCTTACCACTCTAAACTGCCTTTTCTTTTATTTTCACCTCTTACTCACATTATATGTATTTAGAAAATAAAGCCCACTTAACAACATTGTTACAGGTTTTATCTTATAAATTCAGATATTTTTAATTATAAGGTTGGCACTTCATTTATAGATGGCATTATCTCCTTTCCCTATCAGGACTTATTGTAATGACAAAAAAAAAAAAATAGGAAGGCATAAACTCGGAATAATAAGAAAAAATGGAAGAGGGCTAGCTGTGGCAAGAGATTTTATTTCCCCCCCAGAGTTTAAAAAGTAGATAAATATTTATTGAATAAGCAGAGTAGAAAAACCACTGGTAGGAACACCCACAGAGAAGACAGCAGCCAAGATATGCTCAGATCTCTCTAGTCACACTTTGGAAAGATTTGGAACTTGGAAATCCACATACTTGGAATGCAAGAGAGAAAAGTGGTGCTGGAAATGGAGGGATAATTTGATGATCTTTGAGGGAGCTTTTATTTTCCCTCCACCATGAGGAAAAATGAGGATACAGTTTGGTGTTACACTGCAGGCTTAAAAAGAAAAAAGAAAGAAAAACATTCTTCTGCAAACAAATTGAAGAGGCTCTGGGAATTAGGACAGGTAATGTGGGTATTGGTACCCATGAGATTCATGAAGCATTGAAGCACCCTCAAACCTCAAGATATCTACCAGTCAAAAAGGATTCATGTAGCTATCCAGTTTTCCCAGCACCATTTATTGAAAAGAGATTCTTAAATTTATTAGAAAATACCCTTCTCCTTTTGTGTTTTTCTATGGCTGCTTTCCAGCTACATGAACAGAATTGAATAATTGCAATAGAGATCATGTAGGGACCTCAAAGTCTAAATTATTTACTATCCGACCCTTTTGGAAAAGTTTGCTGGCCCCTGCTCTATTAAATATTAACTTTTAAAAAGATATTCACTAAATGATATTTACTCAACAAAATTGCTATTGAATTTTTGTGGCTAATTAAATTATTTAAGCCAAG
>NW_012150063.1:10694072-10694339 GCF_000956105.1 Propithecus coquereli | reverse complement strand
TGTTGATTAGTTAATACCAATTTGATGGTGAGTACAAATGGATCCCGTTCTTCTGCTCTTGTGGTGGCCCACTTTGGATAATGGGCTTAAGTTTATTCCAGGAAAGTATAAGAGGTGCTAGATCACTGTCGTTTCTTATGATTAATATTCCATTGTAAACATATACCAAACTTTGATAATCCACTCATGGATTGACGAGCACTTGGGTTGTTTCCACATGCTTGCAATAGTGAATTGTGCTGCCATAAACATTCGGGTGCAGATGTC
>NW_012150063.1:10691726-10692454 GCF_000956105.1 Propithecus coquereli | reverse complement strand
AATGGGATTTCTGGATCAAATCACAGTTCTACTTTTAGCTCTTTGAGGTATCTCCATATTAATTTCCATAGAGGTTGTACTAGTTTGCAGTCCCACCAGCAGTGTATGAGTGTAGCCATAATTTAATAACATGGAAATATAATAAAAGAGAAAACAAGAAAGAGTTCTAAACAGCTAAAGTTATATTAGAAAAATAATGTTCACAGGCATTGTTCAATGATCAAGTCAAAGAAAAATCTCCAAGAATACAAAACAAAAAATAACATTAAAGTATTAAAGAAAATGTAATCCAATGGATACAGTAACTGATATTTGGAATTACTTGAAATACAATGCGGATAAATAACTGGCATTTTAAAAAAAATAATAGTAATGAGAAAAGTAAATCAGAGCTAAAGGAAAATAGAAGTCTTTTAGTTAAAAGTACTCACTCGTAACCATCAACTGAAATAAAAATCAACTCGCTTAAAAACCTCAATGTGAAATTTCTAAACCCAAAGTATAAATGACCAAAAATTGATAGAAGGGAAGAAAATGGTCACCTATGAAAAAAACAAACAAAATAGAATCAGATGATCAGCACACTTCTCACTAGCAATACTGTTTACCAAAAGGCAATGGAAAAATACCTGTAAAGATTCATCAATAAATTCTTTGAGTGCTATACTGAGCCTTGCAATCAATTTAAAGTGGATGCAATTGTTTTAAGCATAAAAAATCAGAATATT
>NW_012150063.1:10691334-10691676 GCF_000956105.1 Propithecus coquereli | reverse complement strand
CAAGAATGTGGAAACAACCCAAGTGCCCGTCAATCCATGAGTGGATTATTAAAATTTGGTATATGTTTACAATGGAATATTACTCAATCATAAGAAACAACAGTGATCTGGCACCTCTTATACCTTCCTGGATTAAACTTAGGCCCATTATCCAAAGTGAGGCACCTCAAGAGCAGAAGAACGGGATCCATTTGTACTCACCATCAAATTGGTACTAACTGATCAACACTAGGGTGATCACATGACAGAAATACTCTGTAGAGATTAGGGGGATGGGGGGGCAAATCTACCACTAAAGGACACGGGGAGCACTAAAGGGAGGGAAGGGCATGCCTTTAACCC
>NW_012150063.1:10681686-10690280 GCF_000956105.1 Propithecus coquereli | reverse complement strand
CTGGGAGGGTGCCGTGGCACACCCCAACTCCATGAGAACAGAAACTCCTGCACTTGAGACCATTCCAGACCTTGCCCTGTGTACCTCTTCATCTGGCTGTTTATTTACCTATGATGAAGTTTAATTTATAAAGTAGGCACAGCAAGAGATTAACAACAATAACTAATAATAAAATAGAACAATTGAAGATTCCAGTTCCACATGGCTGACTAGACATCAGTCACCTGCCCTCTCTAGAAAGGAGAATCAAAATTATGAATATAAAATCATACATTGAATAGAATATCTAGGAGAGATCACTGTACTCCAAAAGAGAGCTCAGGAGAAACACCTGAGACACAGAAGGAGAAGCAAGCAAGCAGCCAATTCAGCCAAGATCTGCTGAGATGCTGGAGGGGCTTGGTAGAGTGAGAAAAGGGTAAGTGAGAGAGTCCCTGCCATGGATTTCTGTGACCTGAACCAAGGAAGAGCTTCTTCACTCACATGAATCTTGACACTAGTGTGGGTAATGATTTGGAGACCACATGAGGACACTGCACCACACAGGAAACTCACCCTGGGTCTCTCACCCCTCCCCCAGACCTGAGTGGTTGCAGCAGGGCACCAGTTCAGGAGTGTAGCCATCACAGGACTCCATCCTGTCCTAAGAACAATAGCACCCATATCTCCATATCCCAGGAGCTCCTGCTGACATTCCCCAGTGTGCACTTAGAGGGCTGCAAAGATCCCCAGTACTCTAGCCCACAGGAATACTACACTTTAGGGAAAGGTCAGTGTAGCACAACAATAAGGCAGGCTTAGGGACAAAGGAAACCAAATTGTATGTTTTCCAGAACACTAGAGCACCCTGTGTGGGGCTGTGAGAAGTGACCCCACTTCCAGCAGCAGCACAAACTGCACAGCTTTGCAAGCAAAGAGTAAAACCCCCTCCCAGTGGTGGAGTAATCTCTGTGCTTAGGCTTTCACATAGAAGAGCGGGTTCCTTCCTCCTTCTATGAATACTCACTTTTGCTGCTGCTGGAGGCTGGGATGGGTAAACCAGAGGGCCACCTGTCTGGCAGTGAGTGGACACTTCGAACCCACTGGTGGTATGGTTTCCCTGCATGGGGTCTCTCACCCTGTCCACATGGCACTGCAACAGTGCTGTCACAGAGTACAGGAAGACCTGATAGCAGCATGTCTGGGACTGTTGGGGACAACCCCACACCGCAGTCACCACCAACACTAGCCCAAAGTGCTTGGGACCTTGGGGTGCCTCCAACAGTTAGTGTCATTGTCAAATCACAGCAGCTGCTCCAGTACCCAAGAACTTTCTCACCTGCCCAGCCCACCGCTCCCATTACTGGCATCTGAGCAAGCCACTTGGAGGCCCAGGATTAGCCCACTGCTAACAGACAACACAAGTGCCAGCGTATACCACCCTGGAGCACAAAGATAGCCATATTTAGCCTACCACTGTCACCACTGGGGTCTGAAGACTTGCCCGCCTGGCTTTCCAGCCACAGCACAACTTCACCACAGCCCCTACTAATAACTGTACCGTCACTATCCCAGGAAATAAAAGAAAGCACTAACGCTATTTATAGCCAAATAAGTCATACAGAAAATTCAGTGCCACATGCATCCAGAATCAAAGCCAAAGTGCCCTACCAACCAAAACCACAGATACATCTTTAAGGAAAAGTTCTTTCCTATGGAAATAAATTTGAAAATAGGAAGAACATTTACACCAAATGTGCAGATATCAACATAAGAACACAGGAAATATGAAAAAACAAGGAACTATGACGTCTCTAAAGGAACACAAAAATTCCACAATAGATTTAATCAAAAAAATTTTTCAAAATTCCAGATAAAGATTTCAAAATATTGATTATAAGAAGCTCAACAAGACAAAAGAGAATTCTGAAAAACAATATAAAAATAGCAGAAAGATATTTCAGGATATGAAATGAGAAATTTACCAAAAGTGTAGATTTTTTTTTTTTTTTTGAGACAGAGTCTCATTGTGATGCCCGGACTAGAGTGCCATGGCATCATCCTAGCTCACAGCAACCTCAAACTTCTGGGCTCGAGCAATCCTGCCTCGGCCTCCCAAGTAGCTGGGACTACAGGCATGCGCCACCATACCCGGCCAATTTTTTTTTTCTATATATTTTTAGCTGTCCAATTAATTTCTTTCTAGTTTTGGTAGAGACAGGGTCTCGCTCTCGCTCAGGCTGGTCTCGAACTCCTGAGCTCAAACGATCAGCCCGCCTCGGCCTGCCAGAGTGCTAAGATTACAGGCGTGAGCCACCGCGCCCAGCCTGAATGTTACTACTGTATGTACACTTAAGTGTTGATCAGTTAATACCAATTTGATGGTGAGTACATGTAGTGCTTGTTTTTCCATTCTTGGGATACACTGGGAAAAAGAATCCTTATTAAATAAATGGTTCTGGGAAAACTGGAAAGCCACATGTAGAAGACTGAAATAGGATCTGTACCTTTCACCTCTCACAAGAATCAACTCACGGTGGATAACAGACTTAAATCTAAGGCATGAAACTACAAGAATTCTACAAGAAAATATTGAAAAAACTCTTAAAGACATTGGCCTAGGCAAAGAATTTATGAATAAGACTCCAAAGGCAATCACAGCAACAATAAAAATAAATAAATAGGGCCTGATCATATTAAAAAGCTTCTACAAAGCCAAGCAAACTGTCACGACAGCGAACAGACAACCTACAGAATGGGAGAAAATATTTGCGTGCTACATATCCAATAAAGGGCTGACAACTAGATACTATATAAAACTCAAGAAAACCAACAAGAAAAAATCAGACACCTGAACAGAAACTTTTCAAAAGAAGACAGACTAATGGCCAACAAACATATGAAAAATGCACAACATCTCTAATCATCAGGAAATGCAAATCAAAACCACAGTGATATATCACTTAACTCCAGTGAGAATGACTTTTATCAAAAAGTCCCAAAACAACAAATGTTGGTGTGGATGCGGAGAAATGGGGACACTCTTACACTGCTGGTGGGATTGCAAACTAGTACAACCTCTGTGGAAATTAATATGGAGACACCTCAAAGAACTAAAAGTAGAACTGCCGTTTGATCCAGCAATCTCACTACTGGATATTTACCCAAAAGATAGAAAAAAAAAGACATTCTATAAAAAAAACATCTGAACTTGGATATTCATAGCAGCACAATTCACAATTGCAAAGATATGGAAACAACACACGTGTCACTCAACATACATGAGTGGATTAATAAAATGTGGTATATGTAAACCATGGAGTACTACTCAACCGTAAAAAGAATGATGAACTAATACACCTTGTACTATCATGGATGGAGCTGCAGCCCATTCTTCTAAATGAAGTATCACAAGAATGGAAAAAGAAACACCACATGTACTCACCATTAAATTGGTACTAATTTATCAACACATATGTGCACATATGGTAGTAACATTCATAGGGCATTGGGCAAGTGCAAGGGGGGGTGAATTCACACCTAATGGGTATGGTATGTGATGTCTGGGGGATGGGCACGCTTGTAGCTCTGGTTTGGGCAGCGAAAAGGCAATATATGCAATCAAAGCATTTGTACCCCTGTAATATTCTGAAATTTAAAAAAAGATAACACACCATGATCAAATGAGATTTATACCAGGGATGCAAAGATGATTAAACATATACAAATCAATAAATGTGATATACCTCATCAACAGAATGAAAATACATACACCATATGATCATCTCAGTAAATGCAGAAAAAACACTCAGTAACATTCAATATCAATTTATGATAAAAAAATTCTCAGCAAATGAGGCGTGGAAGAAAAATATTTCAACATACTAAAGGCAATATAAGACAAATTCACAGCTAACATCATACTGAATGGGGAAAAGTTGAAAGGCTTTTCTCTAAGAACTGAAACAAGACAAAGATGCCACTTTCACGATTCTTATTCAACACAATGCTGGAATTCCTAGCAAGAGCTGTCAGGTAAGAAGAAAAAATAAAATGCATCCAAATTGGAAAAGAGGTAGCGAATATTGATATGTCCCACACAACGTAGCAAATCCTGTGGGATACAGTAAAAGCATTGCTAAAAGAGAAGTTTATAGCAATAAATGCCTACATCAAAAAATGCCTATATCATAAAATGTTCATCTTTGCTAAAGATTTTATCTTACACCTAAAAAACCTGAAGACTCCAAGAAAAAAATGTTACAATTGAGAAATAGATTTAGTTTAGTTGCAGAATACAAAATCAATGTACAAAAACCACTAGCATTTCTATACACTAATAATAATATAATGTAGAAATAAATCAAGAGAGCAATCCCATTTATAATAGCTATAAAAAACTAAAATACTTAGGAATAAATTCAACCAAAGAAGTCAAAGATCTCTATAAGGAAAACTACAAAACACTGATGAAACAAAATGAAGATGACCCAACAAATGGAAAAACATCCCCCATGCTCATGGATTGGAAGACTTAATATCATTAAAATGACCATATTGCCCAAAGCAAACCGCAAATTCATGCAATCCCTATTAGAATGCCATCATTCTTCACAGAATTAGAGAAAAACAATTATAAAATTCATATGGAACCAAAAAAGAGCTCAAATAGCCAAACCAATCTTGAGCAAAAAGAATAAAGCTAGAGTCATCACATTACCTAACTTCAAAATATTAATAATTATAAGGCTATAATAAATAAAACAGCATGATATTGGTATAAAATTAGACACATAGACTTTGCTATAGAATAAAGAACCCAAAATGAAGCCACATAGTTCTAGCCAGGTGATCTTTCACAAAGAAATCAAAAAATTACATTGGGTAAAGGACACTCCCTTCAGTAAATGGTGCCAGGAAAATTGGATGGCCATATGCATAAGAATGAAACTTATGTTGACCCTATTTGTCAACATATACAAAAGTAAATGCAGAATGTTTTAGAGCCATAAATGTAAGACTCAAAACTATAAAAATACTAGAAGAAAACGTAGGGGAAAGACTCCTGGACAATGGTATAGGCAAAAAATTTATAGCTAAGACCTCAAAAGTACAGGCAACGCAAACAAAAATAGACAAATGGGACTCAATTAAACTAAAAAACTTCTTCACAGCAGAATAAATAAACAGATTGAAGAGACAACCTATTGAATGTCAGCAAATATTTTCAAACTATCCATCCATCAGAGAATTAATATCCAGAATGTACAAAAAACCCAAACAACTGAACGGGAAAAAAAAATCTCACTAAAAAGTGGGCAAGGGACATGAACATACAATTCTCCAAAGAAGATATGCAGACAGCCAAAAGGTATAGGAAAAAATACTCAACATCACTAATCATCAGAGAAATGTAAATCAAAACCACAATGAGATATCATCTTACACCAGTCACTTGAATATTTATTGCAGCACTATTTACATTAGCAAAGATATGGAATCAACCTAAGTGTCTATCAACAGATAATTGGATGAAGAACATATGATATACACACACACACACACACACACACACACACACACACACACAATGGAATACTATTTGACCATAAAAAATGAAATCATGTCATTTTCCAGCAACATAGATGGAACTATAGGTCGTTATCTTAAGTGAAATACCGCAAACACAAAAGACATAGATCACATATTCTCACTTATATGTCGGAGCTAAAAATTTGATCACATGGGCCGGGCGCGGTGGTTCACGCCTGTAATCCTAGCTCTCTGGGAGGCCGAGGCGGGCGGATTGTTTGAGCTCAGGAGTTCGAAACCAGCCTGACCAAGAGCAAGACCCCATCTCTACTAAAAATAGAAAGAAATTAATTGGACAACTAAAAATATATAGAAAAAATTAGCCGGGCATGGTGGCGCATGCCTGGGAGGATCGCTTGAGCCCAGGAGTTTGAGGTTGCTGTGAGCTAGGATGACGCCACGGCACTCTAGCCTGGGCAACACGGTGAGACTCTGTCTCAAAAAAAAAAAAAAAAAATTTGATCACATGAAAGTAGAGAGTAGAAAGACAGATGACAGAGACGGGGAATGGTGAATGTGCAGAGGGAGGAAAGACGAAAAGAAGTGAGTTAAAGGACACAAATATACAGTAAGACAGAAGGAATAAATTCAACATTTGATGGCAGAGTAGGGTGACTATACTTAAAAAAACTGTACTGTACCCAGGCGATGGACACCCTAAATACCCTGATTTGGTCACCATATATTATACACATGTATCAAAAGTTTGCATGTACCCTATAAATTTGTAAAAATAAACAAAAATAAAAAGATAAAATAAAATAGAACAATTATAACAATATATTGATATATAAAGAATGTAAGTACCATACTTTATATAATATAAAACAGTTTGATGCTTATTTGTGCTTGATTTTCACATACTCTGACCAAAATATTTTTCTAGTTGACAACAATTAGAGAACATCATTGACTTTAAAATGCATCTTAGTTTTAGTGATATTTAAATGTGAAAATAAAAGTGAGTGCCATAGAATCATTACATTAGGTTAGATAAGATTGAATTCAAACAGATATCCCTATTTCCAGGAAAATGTATCAAAAACCACAATAAGTTTTAACAGCTAGTAGCAAAAACAATGGTTCACTTTAGAGAATGGCACATCAGCATGTTATCAGGGCTGCAATGTATGATAGTTCATCAATACACAAATTTAACTATGGACAGTAATATTCACATAAATATTGCTAATGAAGAAGGCCTCATTCTCAGAAGTGTTGCTTTAAGAAATCCATACATATTGAATAGTTAGTTTACAATTAGGCAATAAAACAGAGGAGCTTAATTATCTATTTACATAAGAGAAAGTTTAGTTTCCTGTGAGAGCTCTAAAGAAAATTATCTGAGGCTGACCACTGCATGACATTAATTCCCAATCAATAAAATGATTTTTCACTACAAAATTTAGGTCATAAATATTTGCAACAGGAAAAATATGAGATATGACAACTCTTCTGTTCATTGCAGCCATTCTTTCACTGACAAAATTTGCCTCAGTAAAATCAATTGTAGGATGATCCTTGGAGATCCTGAGAAGATGAAATCATTATTCATTTTTGATAGAAACTCTCAGTGGCCATATGTGTCCATTTAATAGTATACAGTAGGCTTGCAGATAGTTTGGGGGTCATTATCCCAGTACTAAAATTTTCAGCTTTGGTTACACTAGTCCATTGAGTATTTTTAAAAGTTTTATGTATCTTAATGGTAGTTCAGAAACAGACTGGCCTTGTTCTTTATGGAAAATACAAGGGCTTAGGAAACAGTGGATTACCACATATTTAGCAGTAAGTAGTTGGACTGTTGAAGTTATATGGTTTTATAACAGAGGAGAGTTGATTGTTCCTCAGTTGTGGTGGTAGAGAAAAATAGAATCTCCAAGTACAATAAATTTTGAAAGTGCATTTTATACAACATGTAAGAGAAATTTGAGAATTGATGATAATGTCAATGCCCAGAGAGGGATGAAGCAAAATGATGGAGTAGGACACTCCAGTGATCATTCTCCTGCAGAAATGTCAATTTGAACAACTATTCACACGTGAAAACCCTTTACACAAGTTAAGGAAACCAGGTAAGAGATCACACTATCTGGTTATAGCATGATGATGAGAAAAGATGCATTGAAAAAGATAGGAAGAACAGTTTTATATTAGCCGGTTACTGCTCCCTCAACTCCAGAAAATACAGCATGGAGAGAGATACCATGCACTTAGGAACATGAGAAGAAAGAGCACAGGATTTTGCCACCGACCCCAACACTGGGCCTGCCACAGTAAAACCCAGCATGAGACAGGCCCCTTTGGCTCCATATTCCAGGCCGGTAACCATGGTCTGAGCATCTGGACCCATTCTGTTGTCAGGCAAGACCACCCAGCCCCAGTCTTCAGGCCTGTATGGCAGCCTCAATCCCTGGCCTGCACCACCATCAGGCTGACTTCAACAACCTGGACTATGGACATCTCAGCAGCAGGCAGCTTCAATGACCCCAGACTTCTGGCAAACTGCTGCACCACACCAGCTCCATCTTCCCTGGGCTTCTGGCAGTGCCATACCAATCACAGCATACCCCAAGTTTCTGGCATGCCCCAGGACTGCATTGCCTGCATCTTTCCTAGGCTTCTATCCCATGCTAGAGGCATATGTTTTGTAGGATTTTACAGACAAAGCCAGTATGTGAAGACTGAAATAGTAACTACTTCTTCAAATGTGCAGAAAGTGGTACACCACCTCAAAAATCAGGAACAATTAGGGAAACATTAGACCACCAGACAAAATAATGGGTAAGTGGCTAACACTAAAGAAACAGACATGGATAAAATGTCTGACAAAGAATTCAAAATAATTCCTTTAATAAAGCTTAACAAATTTCAAGATAATACACAGAAACAATTCAACAAAATGAGGGAAACAATAAGAGATCAGAATAAGAAATTTAATAGAGAGATTGGAATAATAAAAAAAGAGAGAAACAAAGTCTGGAGATAAAAAAATATATAATAAACAAAATAAAAATGCAATA
>NW_012150063.1:10673357-10681381 GCF_000956105.1 Propithecus coquereli | reverse complement strand
TATATAATATAAAACAGTTTGATGCTTATTTGTGCTTGATTTTCACATACTCTGACCAAAATATTTTTCTAGTTGACAACAATTAGAGAACATCATTGACTTTAAAATGCATCTTAGTTTTAGTGATATTTAAATGTGAAAATAAAAGTGAGTGCCATAGAATCATTACATTAGGTTAGATAAGATTGAATTCAAACAGATATTCCTATTTCCAGGAAAATGTATCAAAAACCACAATAAGTTTTAACAGCTAGTAGCAAAAACAATGGTTCACTTTAGAGAATGGCACATCAGCATGTTATCAGGGCTGCAATGTATGATAGTTCATCAATACACAAATTTAACTATGGACAGTAATATTCACATAAATATTGCTAATGAAGAAGGCCTCATTCTCAGAAGTGTTGCTTTAAGAAATCCATACATATTGAATAGTTAGTTTACAATTAGGCAATAAAACAGAGGAGCTTAATTATCTATTTACATAAGAGAAAATTTAGTTTCCTGTGAGAGCTCTAAAGAAAATTATCTGAGGCTGACCACTGCATGACATTAATTCCCAATCAATAAAATGATTTTTCACTACAAAATTTAGGTCATAAATATTTGCAACAGGAAAAATATGAGATATGACAACTCTTCTGTTCATTGCAGCCATTCTTTCACTGACAAAATTTGCCTCAGTAAAATCAATTGTAGGATGATCCTTGGAGATCCTGAGAAGATGAAATCATTATTCATTTTTGATAGAAACTCTCAGTGGCCATATGTGTCCATTTAATAGTATACAGTAGGCTTGCAGATAGTTTGGGGGTCATTATCCCAGTACTAAAATTTTCAGCTTTGGTTACACTAGTCCATTGAGTATTTTTAAAAGTTTTATGTATCTTAATGGTAGTTCAGAAACAGACTGGCCTTGTTCTTTATGGAAAATACAAGGGCTTAGGAAACAGTGGATTACCACATATTTAGCAGTAAGTAGTTGGACTGTTGAAGTTATATGGTTTTATAACAGAGGAGAGTTGATTGTTCCTCAGTTGTGGTGGTAGAGAAAAATAGAATCTCCAAGTACAATAAATTTTGAAAGTGCATTTTATACAACATGTAAGAGAAATTTGAGAATTGATGATAATGTCAATGCCCAGAGAGGGATGAAGCAAAATGATGGAGTAGGACACTCCAGTGATCATTCTCCTGCAGAAATGTCAATTTGAACAACTATTCACACGTGAAAACCCTTTACACAAGTTAAGGAAACCAGGTAAGAGATCACACTATCTGGTTATAGCATGATGATGAGAAAAGATGCATTGAAAAAGATAGGAAGAACAGTTTTATATTAGCCGGTTACTGCTCCCTCAACTCCAGAAAATACAGCATGGAGAGAGATACCATGCACTTAGGAACATGAGAAGAAAGAGCACAGGATTTTGCCACCGACCCCAACACTGGGCCTGCCACAGTAAAACCCAGCATGAGACAGGCCCCTTTGGCTCCATATTCCAGGCCGGTAACCATGGTCTGAGCATCTGGACCCATTCTGTTGTCAGGCAAGACCACCCAGCCCCAGTCTTCAGGCCTGTATGGCAGCCTCAATCCCTGGCCTGCACCACCATCAGGCTCACTTCAACAACCTGGACTATGGACATCTCAGCAGCAGGCAGCTTCAATGACCCCAGACTTCTGGCAAACTGCTGCACCACACCAGCTCCATCTTCCCTGGGCTTCTGGCAGTGCCATACCAATCACAGCATACCCCAAGTTTCTGGCATGCCCCAGGACTGCATTGCCTGCATCTTTCCTAGGCTTCTATCCCATGCTAGAGGCATATGTTTTGTAGGATTTTACAGACAAAGCCAGTATGTGAAGACTGAAATAGTAACTACTTCTTCAAATGTGCAGAAAGTGGTACACCACCTCAAAAATCAGGAACAATTAGGGAAACATTAGACCACCAGACAAAATAATGGGTAAGTGGCTAACACTAAAGAAACAGACATGGATAAAATGTCTGACAAAGAATTCAAAATAATTCCTTTAATAAAGCTTAACAAATTTCAAGATAATACACAGAAACAATTCAACAAAATGAGGGAAACAATAAGAGATCAGAATAAGAAATTTAATAGAGAGATTGGAATAATAAAAAAAGAGAGAAACAAAGTCTGGAGATAAAAAAATATATAATAAACAAAATAAAAATGCAATAGCAACCAATAGAGGGCATCAATGGCAGGACTGATCAAGTGGAAGAAAAAAATTGTGAATTCAAAAACAGTTCATTTGAAACATACAGTCAGAGAAGAAAAAATGTAAAAAATGAATACATATGAAGAAAGTTTTCGGATTTATGAGACATCAATAGAATGAATTTTTGAGTCAGAAATTTAAGAAGAAGAGAAAGATAAAAGAGTAGAAAGAATATTTCAGTAATAGTAGCAGAAAACTTTATAAACCTGGATAAAGATGTAAATAAGCAGATACAAGAAGGTCAAGGTCACCAATTAGAGTCAATTCAAATAACACGACCCCAAGACATATTATAATCAAAATATCAAAAATCAAAGACAAAGAGAAGCTGCTAACATGGCAAGAGAAAAGAAGCAAATAGCATATAAGGCAGTTCCAATACAATAGCAAAAGGCAACTCAGCAGAAACCTGCTAGGCCAGTAGAGAGAGAGATTATACACTCAAAGTGCAAAAGAAAAATAACTCTGAACCAAGAATAAATACTCAGAAATTATATCTTTCAGAAAGGAAGATAGAATAAAGACTTTCCCGGACAAACAAAAACTGTGGGAATTCATTACCGCTAGACCTGTATTACAAGAAATGCCAAAAAGGCTTCTTCAAACAAAAGGAAAAAGATGCTAATTAGTAACACTAAAACATTTGAAAGTATAATACAAAACTCGCTGGTAAAAGTAAATACACAATCATATTCAGAATACTCTAATACTGTAAGACTGGTGAGTAAATCACTTATATCTTTAGTGTGAAGGTTAAAAGACAAGATTATTAAAAATAATGACAGCTACAATAATTTTAAGGGATATGCAACATAAAAAAATGTGACATAAAAATTCAATATTTTGGGTGGTGAGTAGAGTAAAAGTGTATTGTGTGTGTGTATGTATGTGTGTGTGTGTGTGATAAATGTCAAACTATTATCAGCCTAAAATAACATGTTGTAGCTATAAATAATATTTGTATGCCTCATGGTAACCCCAAAGCAAAAACTTATAGTAGATACACAAAAAATACAAAGCAGGAAATCAAAACATACCACTAGGGAAGATCACTTAGCCACGAAGGAGGACAAAAAGAGAGGAAGAAAAAAACAAAGTATCTACAAAACAACTAAAAAACAATTAACAAAATGGCTGTATTAAGTCTTCACCTATCACTAATTACCTTGAATGTAATGGATTAAATTTTCCAATTGAAAGACAGACTGGTTGAAGACATCAATAAACAAAACCCAACTATATGCTGCCCAGAGGAGACTGACTTCACCTGGAAGGACACATACCGACTTAAAGTAAAGAAATGGAAAAAGATATTACAAGCAAATGGAAACCAAAAGAGAGCAGGAACAGTAAAATTTTTATCACATAGAATAGAGTTTAAGTCAAAAATTATAAAAAATAGACAAAGAAGGCCATTATATAATAATAGTCAATTTAGCAAGGGGATATAAGAATTGGAAATATGTTGGATAGCCACATGAAGAAGACTGAAACACGATCTGTACCTCTTATGTCTCACAAAAATCAACTCGTCATAGATAACAGACTTGAACCTAAGCCATGAAACCATAAGAATTCTAGAAGAAAATATTGGAAAAACTCTTATAGACATCAGATTAGGCAAAGAATTTATGAAGAAGGCCCCAAGGGCAATCATAGCATCAATAAAAATAAATAAATGGGACCTGATCAAATTAAAAAGCTTCTGCACAGCCAAAGAAATGATCACTATAGTGGATAGACAACCTACAGAATGGGAGAAAAATTTTGCATGCTATACATCTGATACAGGGCTGATAACTAGAATCTATACAGAACTCAGGAAAATCAGCAAGGAAAAAATCAAACAACCCCATTAAAAAGTGAGCAAAGGATATGAACAGTAACTTTTCAAAGGATAGACTAATGGCCAAGAAACATATGAAGAAATGCTCAATAGCTCTAATCATCAGGGAAAAGCCACAGTGAAATATCATCTCACATTAGCTATTAATATAATGGCTACTAACGAAAAGACGAAAGATAAGTGTTGACGAGGATGTGGAGAAAAGGCAGACAGTTGGTGGGAATGTAAACCAGCACAGCCATTATGGAAAACATTATGGAGGATCCTCAACCCGAAGGATGGACATATTTGAAACATGGACTTGGGGCGGGGGGAACCAAGGGCAACACACATAACCTAAACATCTGTACCCCATAGTATGCTGAAATAAAAAAAAAAAAATAGAACTGCCATATGATTCAGCAATCCCACTACCAGGTATATATCCAAAGCAAATGAAACTGGTATGCTGAAGAGAGATCTGCACTGCCATATTTGTTGCAGCATTATTCACATTAACCAAGATATAAAATCAGCCTAAGTGTCTTTTAGTGGATGAATGTATAAAGAAAACGTGGTGTATATATACACAATGGAATACTATTCAGCCATTTATGTAATTTGCAACAACATAAATGAACCTGGAGAATATTGTAAATTAAGTAAAATAAGCCAGGCACAGAAAGACAAATACCACATTATATTACTCATATGTAGAATCTTAAAAAGTTGATATTATAGAAATAGAAAATAGAATGTTGGTTACCAGGGGCTCAGGTGGTTGGGAGGGGGTTAGGTTAGGAAGATGTTGTTCAAACGATACAAAATTTCAGCTCAATATATAGAAAGAATAAGTTCAAGAGATCTATTTTACAACCTGGTGACTACAGTTCATGGTATTTTGCACACTTGAAAGTGCTGGCAGGATGTAAATGACTTCACCATAGAAATGGTAACTGTGTGAGGTAATGCATATGTTGATTATCTTGATTTAGTATTTCACAATGCAGATATACTTAAAAACGTAATGTTGTATATGGTAAATACATACAATTTTATCTGTCAGTTAAAAATATAAGTCAATGTCCATATTACTGCAATTCAGACTAGAAAGGGACACTTTACTGGAACATGAGGGCCTCTTTCTGTGCCCTCCCCTATCACATCCTACTTACTCTTGCCAAGAGTGTTAACTATTATTCTAAATGTTAAATTTTTAGTCCCTTATTTTTTAATGGATTTCCTGCTTTTAATTTTGTGTGAATAAAATAATACTATAAACAAACAAATAAACAAAAATTTTCACACAAACATGCATCTCCAGTAATGGGAGAAATGTAGGCGAACAGTGAATTTGCCCATCTGTGACTTCGAGAATTGGAAAGTAACCTGGAAAAACCCATTTGTTAGCTTGACCTTGCACAATCTGTTTGAAAACCCAATTAAACAACAATAAAAAGCACAAACACCTGTGTTGCAACTTAATGGATGCTTTTCAAGGGTGTGAAAAAGAAATTATGCCAGGACAAAGTGAATCATATTTGGGGACAGACTGAACAAAGCTAGAAAAAAACATGTGGTCACAGGATAGAGGCAAACTTTTGAATAATAGCCATATGAACAATATCTCACAAAGCCTTCATTTGCCTTGACTGCCTGATAAATGTTGGATTGATAACGAGTCTAGTATATTAATTACATTATATTTTGGGGACACCAATGTCTTTGACTAGGTAGACTCATTACTCAAAAAGAGAGTGTACAACTGTTATTGCAATGAGTACCTTCTATGGCGTGGGTCTTTTGTCAGTTTACAAAGCTTATTTAACACAGATCTATGTATTATGGATCTGTGACTCTTCCTGGTACAGAGGATTCTTTGAAAAACTGATTGTCTAAAGTAGTGCACACATATAAAATGAGTAAGATATAAACTTGTGTCAAAGACTTCTATTGTCCCGGAATACCAATTTTATCTTTTACTCTCATAGCAATATATTTCCTACTTTTTAGCTGACCACGTGTCAATCCATAATAAAGGCCAGATTTCCCAGCTTCCTTTATAGCTAGGATGAGGAAAGAGGGATGTGAGCAAATTTGTTGGGTAAAATATTCAGATACTATCTTTAAAAGGGCTTCCCCATCCTGCTGTCAGGAGCATAGGGATGATGGCAGATCCTCTAGGACCAGGGGACCCAGGCTACTTTCTGGAGATGGCAGAGCTGTAGGATAGGAGCCACTGAGTTTTAGGATGACCTTAAGAAGCGGCATCACCATATAAATAAAGGACCACTTCCCTTCAAATTGTTATATAAGGGAAAAATTAACTTCCATCTTTTTAAAAACCACTTATTATGAGTTTCTATTATACACAGCCATGAATATGGCTTCAGTAATACAAATGGAAAGCAGAAGTGAAAATGGTACTTTTATATCTAACTACACTTATGATAAAGGAAAAGATGTCCAACAGAAATTAAAATATTGAATCCTCCGCCCTTTTTTACAGAAAAAAATCTGTAAGAATTAATTCAGTAAGTTAAGCTAAATCACATAGAGTATATAATAAATCAAGCAACATTTTATTCCAACAATATAAAAAAATCAATGGTTATTGTGTTAAAATAAATTACGAGTGAAATAAATTTCTCTAAAGTACAACTTTTAATCACAACTTCATGTGTAAAAGTTATTTTAAACTCTGTAAGTATCTTAATAGAGAACTATCAAAGAGAAACAAGTAAAACTTTATCAAACAATACTAATTACAATTAAGAAATCTTAATTAATACACAATATAAGAATTCCCATGTAACATAATACCTTACAAATAATAAGTGGGAAAATATTGAAAGCACCATAAATTACAAAGATGAGAAAATTTGGTAAAATGGTTTTGAGATTCTACCACTATTCAACTGGAAAAAGAGGTTTTGCTAGTTACTTCATTATTAATATTTATCCTGTTCTTTTTAGAAATGCATTAAAAGTCTTTTCTCCATAATGATGCTATGGTAAGTTAGGGTACACGCAGAGCAGAAGCAGTCTGACACAAAGATTAATTTAGGCAAGTATTTCTGGTTAATTATAAAGAGAAAAAGTATCTGAGCTCTGTTGCTTCTAGAAAGCAACAGCAAAATTGTATCCAGTAATGTTTGCATTCTCCAGTTGATCATGGAGCTAGTCAATTCATTTGTTCCTTCATTTATTTATTCAACCAGCAC
The DNA here is from genome assembly GCF_000956105.1 of Propithecus coquereli. NCBI lineage: Eukaryota > Metazoa > Chordata > Mammalia > Primates > Indriidae > Propithecus > Propithecus coquereli. Next base: position 10,674,082 of record NW_012150063.1, on the reverse strand, counting down.
TTGTTGAACAGACACTATATGCCAACTACTCTATTAGGAGCTTGGAGGTGGAATAGGCATAGTTTAAAAAGAATACAGACTCCACCATCAGCATAAAAGATTGGTCCAAATTTTTGATAAGTAACTACTATATTATACAAACTTTCTAAGAATTTTAAAAAGTGTTTCCATTATCTGTTGCAAAATTGCAAATCACCACAAAACTTAGTGGCTTAAAACAACAATACTGTAATTGATTATTTTTCTTGAATTGAAGGTTTGGCTGCAGTCATACATAGAGCCACATTCAGTGGGCCTGGAATGCCCAAGGAGGCATCGCATTCAAGTCTAGGCCCTGGCTGCCTCTGTCAAGTGGGGAGAGTCACCTTGGTGTTCTATGAGTCACCTTTTTCTTTCATGATAGCCTCTCATAATTCATAGTCGAGTCTAATCTTTTTTAAATAAAGCCTTATTTTCAAGAGAACAAAGACAGAATCTTCCATGCCAAAGCAAGTCACAAGGCCTGCTCAAATTCAAGGGAGGAAAAAGAGACTCTCTTCTTGATGAAGTGTCATGTACTAGAATGGGAGAAAGTGTTGGCAGTCATTTTAGAGTCATTCCATCACATAAAATTCTTATTCTTTAAGTACAATTATGAAACAAATAATATTATGAGAACTTTATAGACAATAATATTTAATACTTTTGTCCAAATCATACCAGTAACAAAATAGCAGAAATGATAA
>NW_012150063.1:10666808-10670652 GCF_000956105.1 Propithecus coquereli | reverse complement strand
ATTCCATAAGGTCAATTTCTAGCTTCAGGTCAGTAAACAAAGTTTAGGTTTATCTATGACTTGGCATTAAGGAAACAGATTATGCCTTTTCTGCAGCCAGATACACAGAAAAGATAAAACAAATACACAGCTAAAAGCAATCTGTAATAAAACATTTATAAATTTTCAGATAAGAGTGGTGGCCAAGACATAAAATTGTAGGAAAATGTACAAATACTTCTATCATCATGCTTCTTATCCCATAAATCAAGTATACTATTTTGAAGGTCAATGTTTTTTGATAACTATGTGAAAATAAAAAACAAACCTCAGCATATCATTTGACAGTTCCTAATTCAAATATATTACTATCTACTATTTTCCTGAATATAAACTTTTCTCAGGAGTTTAACTTATATATGTTTTGTTTATAAATAAAAATCCTTGTCCAGTCATTTTCTCTTTCTGGAATATCTTCTTTTCTATTTGCTTTCCATAATCCTATCCCTCTTTAAAGTTCAAGGGAGAGAAAACGATGCTAATAAAATAGTAATAATACTATTACAAGCACTATGATTTAGCTTAACAAGTTTAATCATCACATCAACCTGCATCAACCTGTGAATTATACATTTTTATTTTTTCAAATTTTAAAATGAGGATATTGAGACTTATAAAAGTTTGCCAGTAACTGAAGGAACAGGAATTCTAATGAAAATCAGTGTAATTTTAGACACTAAACTCATTCTTTACTTCTATGCATTTCCCGTACCTATTATAAGATGTCATCCCTGGTCTTCTCCACTAAAAAGTCTACGTGCATTAAATAATGTTGTCATTTTAAAGTATTTGTAATGATCATCAAATGAACATCAACTAGGTTAAATTGTGTTTAAGTTTTAAAGAAATAAGACAAAGAAATATTTTATTAATAACAGTAATGATCCACAATGAAAATGAATCTTTATGTAACAAATAATATAGCATCAAAATAAATAAAACCAAGACTACAGGGAATGTGGGAAGAAATTACAAATATAAAAGTATTTATTATAAATTTGTTTTACCACTCTAGCACAAGTCATATGAAGAAGAAAAAGTAAGGATATAGAACACCTAGAAATTGCATTTAACATTATTGATCTAATAAATAAGGATCAATGTACAAACAAAGAATATATCTTTTTTTTTCCCCCATGGGCTTAAGGAATATAAATTGACCATGGGGAAAAGAGACAATCTCTGTGCATTTCATAAAGTAGATGGCAAAATTTTATATTAGAAAATTGTAAAATTACCTCATTAACTGGTTAAAAGAGAAAAACTATCTCATCTTCACAGTAGATGCAGTAAAAATATTCCGAGACACTCAACACCCTTTTAGGTAAGAAAACCCAAAATTTTAGCAAGTGAAGAATAAAAGGAAAGATAAATGCATACGTGCACACACACACATACACACACACAGCAAATGTCATCTAAATGTTAGAATTATTCTCTTTCAAATCAGGAAAAAAAAGAGAAATGTATATTGTTAAGTTTTATTGGAATCCCAACTCAATCCAGTAAGATAAAAATAAATTAACATTTCGAGCAGAAAATAGTCTATAAATTGTTGAAATAATAGATTAGCAAAATAAAATTCGATATAAAATTATATAGTCATTTCCACTTGAAATCAGCAACAAATGGAAAACAATTATGTATAAGACACCATTTAAAATAGTGTGAGAATATATTAAATATCTGAGAATAAATATAATAAAAGTATTCAAAATCTCTAAGAGAATGCTATAAAATTTTATTGAGCTATTAAATAAGACCTGAATAAATGAAGAGACTTATCTTCTTTATTGTTAGGTATTCTAAAAGTGTATGGAAGATTTTAGGATCACCATTAGCTAGGGCTACTGAACAACAGGGAGATGGTACTTGTCCTGTTGTATATATGGAATTCTTGGTCATAATAAAGAAAGTGTGGTCTTGGTATGAGGATAAACAAACCGATGAATAAAATAATTTGAGTCATAATGCATGTTGTAGATCATCAAATTAACTTAGGTGCCAAAATTAGTAACTCAATCTAAATTACCTAGTTAACTATTTTAATTTTCCCTTTTCTTACATTACTTAACACCTTCATTGAGAGCAAAGACATGGAAATATGATAATTACTGTTTCTTCAGAATATCCACTACACTTTTTTCATTTTAACATACGTATAAACTCATTGTAACAGGTGACACAAACACAAAAATATTTCAAAAGAAAAATATATAATTTCTCCGTTTTCTCTCTCAATTTCCATTTTTTTCTTATATATATTAATAGGCATATATACTATACATTTTATTTATAAATATGTACAATTATGAGCCACATAACATTTTGGTCAACAACAGACTGCATATACGATAGTGGTCCAATAAGATTATAATGGAGCTGAAAAATTGCTATCAGCTATTGAAGTCTTTATTGTCATAACGTCTTAGTGCAATGTATTACTCATGTGTTTGTGGTGATACTAGCGGAAACAAAGCTACTGTGATGCCAGTCACACAAAAGTTTAAAACATATAAATAATTATGTACACTGCGTAATACTTGATAATGATAATAAATGACTATGTTATTGGGTTTTGTATTTATTATACATTTTGTTATTTTGGAGTACACCGCTTCTACTTAAAAAGTAAGTTAACTATAAAACAGCTTTAGGCAGGTCTTTCAGGAGATATTGCAGAAGAACGCATCGGTATCACAGGAAATGACAGCTCCGTGTCTGCCATTGCCCCTGAAGACTTCCAGTGGAACAAGATGAGGAGGCGGAAGACAGTGATATGGATGATCCTGACCTTGTGTAGGTCTTGGCTAATGTGTACGTTTATGTCTTAGTTTACAACAGCAAAGTTTAACAAATAAAAAAATAAAACAAAAATAGAAAATAGCTTAAAGAATGAGGATAGAAATAAAATATTTTTGTACAGCTGTACAATATGTTTGCACTTTGAGCTAAGTCAAAAAGTGTAAAAAACTAAAAAGTTTATAAAGTAAAAGTTATAGTAAGCTAAGGTTAATTTATTATTGAAGAAAAAATATTTTTGTAAATTTAGTGTAGCCTAAGCGTACAGTGTTTATAAAGTCTACAGCAGTGTATAGTAATGTCCTAGGCGTTCACATTCAGTCACAACTCATTCACTGACTCACCCAGAGCAACTTCCAGCACCGTTCATGATAAGTGCCCTGTGCTGTTGTATCATTTTTTTAATCTTTTATACCCTATTTTTACTGTATCTCTTCTATGTTTAGATACTTTAGATATACAAATATTATTGTATTAAAATTGCCTACAGCATTCAGTACAGTAACATGCTGTACACTTTCGTAACCTAGGAGCAATAGGTATACCACATAGCCTAGGTCTGTAGTAGGCTACACCATCTAGGTTGGTGTAAGTACACTCTATGATGTTTGCACAATGAAATTGCCTAGTGATGCATTTCTCAGAAGATATCCCCAACATTAAGTATCCCCAATGTTAAGTAGAACAAATTACCATATATATATACACACACACGCACACACATACATTATTATGTATTGTACATATTCTACTATTTTTCTTATTTAATTAACAGGAAATTCCTCCAAGTCATCCATGTAGCTCAAGTTTAATTGTTGCATAATATTCCCTGATATGGATTTAGCAAATATTACAATAATTTCCTATTTAAAGACATTTGTTTTATTTTTTTAAGATTCAACGCTATAAAAAAGACTGCAATATTCTTATACACACATGCTTATTTACTAGTTCCTTTACTTCTAAAGGAAATGTTCCCAAAGCAGCATTTCTGTATCAAAAT
>NW_012150063.1:10651655-10665303 GCF_000956105.1 Propithecus coquereli | reverse complement strand
GAGGGGGAAGGAGGGAGGAGGGGACGGCTATTTGTATACACAAGGAGTGCAATGCGCACTACCCGAAGGATGGACATATTTGAAACACGGACTTGGGGGGGAGGGGAACCAAGGGCAACACACGTAACCTAAACATCTGTACCCCATAATATGCTGAAATTAAAAAAAAAAAAATGTGTTCAGTTGACCCTGAGAAGTCTCAAGACCTTTACAGGAGTCCACAAGTAAAAACTATTTCCTTAATAATCATAAGATGTTATTTGGTTCTTTTACTGTGTTGATATTTGCACTAATAGAACAAAAGCAGCAACTGATAAAACTTCTGGCATCTTAGTATGAATCAAAGCAATGGCACTAAGCTGCACTAGTAGTGATTTTATTTTTACCACCACACACAAATTAAAAAATCCAGTTTCACTTACAAATATTCTTGAAGCAGAAAAATACTGTTTTATTAAATATCTACTCTTTATTACATGCCTTTTTAACATTCTGTGTGGCAAAATGGAACATTTGTATAAAGCACTTCTGCTTAATACAAAACGTGCAATAATTATAGATAAAAAACAGAATTTGTGTGTTTTTTTGAATTACAAGCTGAATTACTAGCTTTTTTTCTAGAACATATTTTTACAAGAAAGAATACTGACAAACATTGGTTATTCAGGCAGAGTTATTTGGCAGAAATTTTCTCAAAAATGAATAAAGTAAGCTTTTCACTTTAAGGAAAACTCAATGTGTATTGCCAACGATGAAATTAAAGCTTACAAGCAAAAAACAGAATTTTGGAGAGCTTATATATTCCATATTAAGTTGGAGAATGTTCTACAACTTAAGACTTTTCTGAGGAGATCAGTGGTGATATTATTAGCAAATGTTAATTTTTTTATTGTATAATGGAAAATGTCAACATGTGGAAGATCTGCATTACTCAGGGAATCAATATTTTGCATATAACCAATGCATCGTATCACAAAATTTGCATGGGTAAAATATTCATTTGACATCTAAGATAGACCAATGGAGTTTGATTTCATCAAATATGAACAGTTTTTTAAAAGGTTTCAGATTCCACATTAAAACTAACCTTTTAGAAACGGCCATCTGTCAAGTTTTGATGTAGTATAAAAATCATTTGCAATTATGTGAAAAAACTTTTAAAATATACTTGCTTTTGCAACTATATATCTGAGCAATGCCAAATTTTCTTTTTATATTTCAACATAAACACGATATAGCAACAGATTGAATAAAGAATATATGATAATCAAGTTGTCTTCTATTAAACCATAAAGAGATTTTTTTCACTTTTTGCAAACCTTATTTCTATTTTTTGTTTTTTAATTGATACATAATATTTTACATATTTATGGGGTACATGTGCTGTGTTGTTGCATGCATAGAATGTATAAAAAGCAAGTCAGGGTATTTGAAGTATCCATCACTTAAAGAGTTTACCATTTCTATGTGTTGGTAACAATTCAAGTCCTCTCTTCTAGCTTATTTGAAATATACAATACATTGTTATTAACTATAGTCACTCCACTCTGCTTTCAAATGATAGAACTTACACCTTTTATCTAACTGTATTTTTATACCCATTAATCTACCTCTTTTCATCACCCACTCAAATCCATTCACTTTTCCCAGCTCTAGTATCTATCATTCTTCTCTCTACCTTTATAAGATAAAGTTTTGCAGCTCACACATAGGAGTGAGAACATGCGATATTTGTCTTTCTGTGCCTGGGTTATTTCATTTAACATAACAACCTCCATTTCCATCCATGTTGCTGCAAATTACATGATTTCATTCTCTTTTATGGCCAAATAGTATTGCATATACTAATAGTATATTAGTATATGGGATATACAAATAGTATTGTATATCCATTGTATAAACACACACACACACACACACACACACACACATATGTACCACATTTTCTTTATACATTCATCCATTGATAGACCATTAAACTGATTTCATATCTTTGCTATTGTGACTAGTGCTGTGATAAATATACAAAAATAGGTATCCCTTTGAAGTGGATTTATTTTTCTTTGGATAGATAGCCAGTAGTGGAATTGCTGTATCCCATGGTAGTTATATTTTCAGTTTTTTGAGAAATCTCCATAATGTCTTCCATAGTGGTTATACTAATTTACATTCCCACCAACATTCCCTTTTATCCCCAGCTCATCAGCATCGGTTATTTTTTGTCTTTTTAATAATAGTTATTCTAACTAGAGTAAGATGATATAGCATTGTGGCTTTGATTTTCATTTCTCTGATGATTTTAGTAATGTTGAGCATTTTTTTCATATATCTGTTGGCAATTTGTATGTCTTCTTTTGAGAATTGTCTATTCATGTCTTTTGTCCACATGTTAATAGGATTATTTGCATTTTTTTATTGTTGAGTTGTTTGAGTTCCTTGTATATTTTTGATATTAGTTCTGTCAGATGAAGAGTTGACAAATATTTTCTTCCATTCAACAGGTTGTCTCTTCACTCTGTTGTTTACTTTTCTGTGAAGAAGCTTTTTAGTTTAATATAGTCCAATTTGTCTACTTTAGTTTCATTTATCTGTGTTTTTGAAGTCTTAGCCACAAAATCTTGGCCTAGCCAATGTCCTGGAGTGCTTTCCCTATAGTTTCTTCTAGTAGTTTTATAGTTGTGGGTCTTATGTTGCAGTCTTTAATTCATTTTTAGTTAATTTTTGTATATGCTCAGAAATAGGGGCCCAGTTTTATTCTTCTGTATGCAAATATCCATTTATTGAAGAGGGTGTCTTTTTCCCTGTATATGTTCTTGGCATTTTTGTCAAAAGACAGTTGGCTATAAATATGTGATTTCTGAGTTCTCTATTCTGTTCCATTGGTCTATGTTTCTATACCATTATCATGATTTTTTTTTGGTTTACTATAGCCTTGTAATATATTTTGAAGTCATGGAATGTGATGCCTCCAGCTTTATTCTTCTGGCTCAGGATTTATTTTGCTATACTGGCTCTTTTTTTGGCTACATATTAATTTTGGGATTGCTTCTTCTATTTCTGTGAAAAGTGAATTGGTATTTTGATAGAAATTGCATTGAATCTGCATATTGCTGGCAGTGTAGTCACTTTAATGATATTAACTCTTCCTATCCATTCATAAGCACGGAATGTCTTTCCATTTGTTTGTATTATTTTCAATTTCTTTCATCATTGCTTTATAGGTTTCATTGTAGATATCTTACACCTCCTTGGTTAAATTTATTCCTAAGTATTTTTGTGTAGTTATTGTAAATGGGATTGCCTTACTGATTTATTTCTGGCTATTTTATTATTGGTGTATAAAAACACTACTGATTTTTATATGTTGGTTTTGTATCCTGAAAATTTACTGAATTAATTTATCAATTATAAGAGTTTTTGGTGTATTCTTCAGGATTTTCTATGTATAAGATTATATTATCAACAAAAAGGGACAATTAGACTTCCTATTTTCCAATTTGGATGTCTTCTATTTCTTTCTCTTGCCTGACAGTTCTGGATAGCAATTCCAGTACTTTGCTGAATAACAATTGTGAAAGTGAGTATCTTTGTCTTGTTCCAGTTCTTAGAGAAAAGGCTTTCAACTTTCCTCATTTAGTATGATGTTAACTTTGCGTTTATCATATATGGCCTTTATTATTTTGAGATATGTCCCTTCTATGCATAGCACGTTGGGAGTTTTTGTAATGAAAGTATTTGGAATTTAATCAAAAGCTTGCTATGCATCTATTAAGATGATCATCTGTTACGTTTTTGTGGGTAGATTTAACTTCAGATCAATTATTATTTGTAATTCATATCAGATTTGATCATTCCTCCTACTTCCATTTTTCATATATTTATTTTTCTAAGAAATGATTCATTGCTTCTAAAATTTAAAATTTCAAGCATTAGGTTTTTCATAATATTTTTTAATTATTTTTAACTTTCTGTTGACTCTGAGGCCATGTTGTATTTTTCATTTCTCATATTAATAATGTCATCTCTCTTTTTATCTTTGATCAATCTTGCCAGTGATATTTTCTATTTTAAAATTCTTTTCAATATACTTTTGGCCTTATAGATTCCTGCTGTTTTGTATTTTAATTTTGTTGTTGTTGTTATTTTCCTTATTATTCCCTGCTTTCTAGGTTAGTTTTTTGTTGCTTGGGGTTTTTCTGATTTATTTTTCTAATCCAATTTTCAATCTTTATGATAAACATTTTGATTACTAATTTTCAACTATTCTACTTTCTAATATAAACAGCTAATATAAATTTCCTTCTGAGTACAACTTAGCAGCATTGCATAAATCTGAATATATAATGTTTGTATGATTGTAATGTCAATCATGAAATATACTTTGATACATGAATGGCTTAGAAGTTTTTTGTAAACCATCAAAGATTCAGGTTTTTACTTTTTGTTGCTAAATTGTAACACAATAGCTTTGGTCAGATGGACTATGTATGACAAGAATGATTAGAAGTTTTCTGAGACTTAGTCTATGGTCTAATGTGCAATCATTTCTTAATTTATGTGAGTTTAAGAAAAAAAAGTATATCCTTTGTTGTGAGGAGCAAGGTTCAAGCTTGCTACTATGCCATTCAAATCTTCTGTAGCCTTGCAATTGTTATCTACTTGATATATCAATTACTGAGAGTTAGTTAAACTTTTTATGATGTTGTGTTTGTCAATTGCATCATATAATTCTATAAATATTTTGCTTTATATCTTTAACAGTAGGTAATCAAAGTTAAATTATTGTTCTAAATTATCATACATCCCTTCTTAGTTGTAGTTTTTACCATATGGTGACTCTACAATTAACAATAATTTTTGCCTTAAGTATATTTGTCTGAGTGTATTATAAATTTAACCACTTTATTCTGGTTATATTTGCTTGACATATATATTTCATTCCTATAATTTTATCTTGAAGTTACATATTTATTTATTTTTTCATAGATGGGGTCTTGCTTTGTTGCCCAGGCTTGTCTTGAACTCTTGGCCTCAAGCAATCCTCCTACCTAGGCCTTCCAAAATGCTGAGATTATAGACCACCACACTTGGTCTCTTCAGTTATTTAGTCAGTATTTTAGGTCTACCTGTTTTTATTCAAATTAGTCATATAGTCAGAGTAATTTACATTTACTTAGAGCATTAAAAATTGCTTTATTCATTTCACTTTCAAGCATCTTAGTCTTTTCTTCCGGGCTCATTTTTCTTTCTCCTTAAGTGCATACTTCAGAATTTTTGCTCACAAAGGCGTGTTAGTAAACCATTTTTTCTAGTTTGAGGTATCTTTAATTTGCACTCATATTTTAATGATGATTTCAATGCATGTAAATGCATTTCGAATGCATGTAAATATGCATGTAAATATGTAAAACATAGCAAGACCCCCATCTCTACAAAAAATAGAAAAATTAGCTGGGCATGGTGGTGCACACCTGTATCCCAGCTACTCAGGAGGCTGAAGCAGGAGGATCACTTGAGCCCAGGAGTTTGAGGTTGCAGTGAGCTATAATCATGCCACTGCATTCATGCCCAGACAACAAAGTGAGACCTTGTCCTAAAAAAGTCCTTTTCTTAGAATTTATTTGTTGGTTCCACAATCTATAAAATGATGAAATAAATTTAAAATCTTGTACTATAGCTGAGCCTGAGCTTTATCATGATTTGCTGTAGTTTTAAAAATTTTGTTTAATAATAATATTATTTTCAAATGTGGATGCTATATAATTGAGTTCAAAAGGGTTTTGACTGCTATATTTGCTATGTTAGTTTGTAGATTTGGTCATGGTTGGTGATGATAAGTGGGAGAAAAATTAGTGATCATTAATGGATGTTGAAAATTAATCATTTTAGTTATGATGCTCACAGACATAAGTATGATTATGTAGTTTCAGTTCCTTCTTGCATATTTTCCTAATATAGAAGTTGTGATCCTTCTTTATACTTAGGCCTGGATTTCTTCTGAGTATCAAAATTTAATTTCTAGCTGCCTACTTGACATCTCCATCTGGATAACTAATAGTCATTTCTAATTTAAAACAGTAAAAGCAAAATTTAATTTCTATCCTTTCCCCTCAGAAAAATATTTCACTTCCTCTGTCTATCCCCATTATTTAGTCAGCAAATATTTATGAAGCGCCAAAAACCTGTCAGTTGGTGTTCTATGTGCTAGGAATACAGCAATGAACAAAACAGACAAAATCTTTGCTCTCGTGTAGCATACAGACATTGTAGGGGGAAGAGGGAATGGGAAATAAATAAACAAACGAATAGAAAGCCAGATAGGTATACATGATAAGAGAAAAAAGAAGGATAAGGGGAATAGAGGATGATAAGGAAGTTTTTTCTATTCAAGGCTAAGTGGTAAGGGAAGACCTCTTTTAATAAGATCACATTTTAGCAGAATTCTCAAGGAACTGAGTGAGTCATGAGGATATCAGGGAAGAGAAAAGAGATCAGAAAGTGCAAATGCAGCTTGAAGCAGGATCACACTGGATGAGTTCAGAAGCAGCAAGGGCCAGTGTGAGTGGAACAAAGAGAAGACCAGTAGGAGTAAGGGAAAAGGAAGTAACAGAAAGCCCTAGCACATGATGCCTTTGAGGCTTTTCTTTGTGCAATGCCCCTTCTAGTCTCCTGCTTTTTCCATCTCCCTTGAGTTGTTCTGTTTTTTCTTTCTTTTAGTACTTCAGTGGTTTCATTAATTTGTAGACATTTCCCTAATTACCTAAAGAGTTCCTCTGTATGCAAGTCAGCCTTTATTTCTATTACAAGTATTGCAAGTGTCTTTTCCTCTTCTGTCTAATCCCATACAAAATTTTATATTGTTGCTATTATTATAGACACAGAATATATAAAAACACTCTAAAAATATTAATATTATTTTGTAAAATCAAATTTCTCTTAGATTTACCCCCATATTAACCCTTTCCACTGCATTTTTCTTTTGTCAAGAAAATACCCTTGATGTTCCCTGTGGTACAGGTTTCCTGAGTTTTATGAGTTTCTAAGTTTTGTGAGTTCTTATTCGTATGCAAATGTCCTTATTATATCTTCATTTCCCTCTACGCTTTGAAAGATTGCAATGTTTTGTAGCTTTCATTGTTTCTATTGAGAAGTTAACTTTAAGTATAATTTATCATTGTTTAAAGGTAATTGTTTGCCTCTGGATATTTTTAAGACTTCTCTTTCTCACTGGTTTTCAGAAATTATATTATAATGTGACTAGATGGTGTATAGACAGATTCTAGGTATCTGCTAAAAGTTTGTAGTTCTCCATGAATTTATAGCAATGATACTCTTCATTATGTTGAGATTGTTTCAATTATTATCTGTTTAAACATCACTCCTGTCTAGTCTCTCTTTTTCCATTATAGGACATCAATTGCATGGGTGTTAGACATTCTTGCTGTGTCTCTTGTGTCTCTTAATTTCTTTTATATATTTTTTTTTTGTTTTTATTTTTCTGTGGTGTAGGATGGTTGAGTCCCAGTGAATTGACTGCATATCTACTACATAATATATACATTGCCAGAAGCTTTGTAGAGAAAAAGCAAAAATCATTATATCTCTCTCAAGAACTTTTCAATCACTTGGGAAGATGAAAAGTAAAACACTCATGGGCTTCCTGGGAAAAGGAGGAATCTATGTTTAAATGATATTATGAGTGGGCAAACATTCCAAATTTTATTAAATAATATGATTCTTCCTGTTTCTCTCATCTTTCTAATATTAACCTCCACAGGGATGGAGAAGTTAGCCAGTATTGTGCTCATTGGGATGTCTCATCAATAACCAGTCATGAGGCTTTTGTCAACAAAGTTAGTGCTTTAACATCAAGGTGTAATCCAAACCAAAATAAAAAATTGAATTTTTAAGTACTTTTTTAATGTCAAAAGACAGTCTTTTACTGCCTTCACTATATATATATAGCATACTGTTGCTGTTAAAATTGTGTATTTTCTGATTGAATAAGGCAACATATTTAACTCCATCATGACTAAATTAGAATCCACTTTAGTTAAGACTTTTTTCTAAAGCCTTTTAGTTAAAATTTTTCTAATATTTAATGACTTACCTTTACGAGAACATTGCTTTGTTTTATTTTCAACTACAATATTTGGGTAAAGTATAATGCTTTCAAATGTATACAAGCTACACTAGCTATTCTTATTCCTTTCAGTAGCAGAATATTAGGAACTGAATGCTCTCCAAGTACAGGTCTCAGATCACTCTTTAATAACAAACCATCCCATTAAGTGGTCTTAGACATCCAAATTTGATTCTACATTGTTATCAGGACTATGTCTACATAAGAAGAAATTTGCTACAAGCCAAAATTCCAGGGGTGAAATTGTTTGGTGGTTTTGGAACCACCAAAATTGTTATGGTGGTTCCCCAACATGCTTTTAGAACTTTAGCACCACCCTAATCCCTTGTGCTCTATGGGATGAGGGTGTGAGCATAGAATCCATCATGTTCCTGAACTTTCTCCCAGTTATATTCCAATGGAATAGACACTCACACAATGCACTAACATAATGGCAAAACAAAGAAGAAAATACGTTAATATTGAAACAACATCCTTGTCATCAATTATCATGTTTCTGTAACCTTTGCACATTTTGACTTACTAAATAATTTTGTAAATATACTTAGTGAGCAGATAATCATCTCTACACACTATCACTACAATCACAACAAGTATTTTAGGCACTTTAATTTTGCAAGAGATAATACAGAATATATTTTATTAAATTATTTTCATATTTGCATTTCTTCCTAATTACTTCTCCGGCCCTAAATTTCCTAAAAGGCATTTTAAATTCACCAATATCTGTACACTTGATAGGCTTCTCTCTTCCATGTGCAATTTGTGTGATTCAACAAAACAATGTGCTAAAATTGAGCATGTAAAATCTGGAGTTAGACAGGCTTGGGGTTAACTTTCAGCTTTGACACTTGTGGGCTTGGTGGCCCTGGGCTGATCAATTTATTCCTGTGGCCTCTGTTTTCTCACCCAATAAAGGGGAAATAGGAGATTTCTCATAGTATTGTTCTGAGGATTGGGATTAACAAATTTATAATTCTTATCACATAAAAGATACTCAATAGATAATTTTATCCACAGTAATTGAAAAATAATAAACATTGCTTCATGACACACACTATATCTTTCTTTTAATTCATACCACATAAAAACATACCCAGTTACAGAAAAAGAGAGATTTATGGGGTATTTTTCATCATACTGTGAATGAGAACCAATATGAAGAAAAATTGTAAAAACTGTTTCATTGTAGAAGTCTATATCACGAGCTCTGGTGGTTTAAAAAAAGTAGGATTTGAAAGTAAAATAACAGATCCAAAAGTAAGCCCCAAATTAATTTTAATGGAAGGTTCTAGAAGTTGCGAGGATTAGAAATTTTTCTTCCAAACCTACTCCATTTACGACAGATTCAGGGAGCTCTAAATTATAGTTACAGATCATTTTCATTTTGCTGCAATTTTTAAAGGAGTCTTTTTCTCAAGTAGGACTGGTGGGATAGTATTAGAAAATATAGGAGGCTCCATATTTAAATGATGGGTAAAATGAAATCTACAGTTACTGCTTGCATTGATATCCAAGACTGAGTATGGAGTATATTTCTGAGGGATTAGGCAGTGACAAAATTGAATATAATAAAGTTTTGAGAAGTGAGAGAATAACTGGAATATACCTTCGGACTTCTAAACCAAGCCTGGAAAAGCAAGAAAGAGAAAAAAACAGGAAAGTAATATAGAAAGGATACAAATTTAAGTGAGCATATATTTAATTTTGTTACTTGTTTGATCAGAACTTTTCATTAGGGTTACCTCTACCTTCCTGACTGAAAGCCAAATTAAAAGTAAAATAATAAATACAGAGTAAGCCACTAATTATTTTTAAGGGAGAGTTGTAGAAGGTGTGTAGATTAGAAGTTTTTCTTCCAAACATACTCTTTTTACTACAGATTCACAAGGCTCAAAATAATAGAGAACTTTTTCACTTCTGTACCGATACAACAGAGCTCAGTAGCTACCTCTTATCCATATGGTCAATAGCCATGAAATAACACGTTCTTATTTTCTAATAAAACTAATTCTTACAGTGGCTCAATAATCCTTCAAGAGGCAGCATAATTTCTATGGCATTCAAATTAAAGATTCTTTGTTATCTTTGAAGGCCTTTGCATCTTACTTATATGCAGCAGACTTCTGAGCCCACAAAAATCAAACACTTCCAGGCTCAGATTATCAGCTTTGTTCACACCCCTTGCTCTCTTACACCCACTCATCTTTCATCTAACTTTTTCTACCTTTTATATACACATGCCACACCCCACAGATATGTATTCTTTCAGAATCAGTATTGCAGTTTTACAATAGCATTATATCTTCAGTGTATTTTTAAAAAATGGGTAACATTTATTGAGGTCTTACTGTTTCTCAATTACCATGTTGAAAATGTATTAAGCATTGTTTTGTAGGATCTCACAAGAGATGCTACGGAAGTTAGTCAGTTGAAATACTGGCTAAAAGAGTAGTAGGTGCAAAAAAAGGAGGCAGAAAAGAAATGTGAGGATTGTATTTGAAAGTGTCTTAATAAAGGTCTAGCCCTTATCCCAAAAGCATACAGTAAAGGGACCTCATGGAAAGTCTGACATATTAAATTTAAAAGTGTACATTTTATCCTGAAGACAAAGCATTAATAAAAATGTGGAAAATGGATTGTAAGGATATTCATTTTAAAGCAAAGGGACTAGTTTGAAGCTATTCCAAAAATTCAGATGAGAAAAATTAAAAGGCTGAAACAAGACACTGCTGGGGGGATGCAGGGGATTATTTAATCCATTTAATTCATAGGGTCAGTGATGTAAGAAGAGAGGTGTTTTCCAGATTGAGCAGCCAGGAAACAGTGATGTCTTTCGTGAATCTCAGGCTCTAATTCGTTTGGTATAGAGAAGGACCAAGTGCTTAGCAAGGACTGTGTGTGCAGGGATTTACTATTAGACCTGTTAAATTTCAGCTACCTCAAGGACATTAATAAAGAGATAACTGAAAATAAATTGGATAAACAGCACAAGATATCCAAAGAGAGTTGGGCCAAGTTTAACCTAAATATAATAAGCAACAATTAGTAGAGTGAACTAATTACACACTTACATCTGAAGGAACCAAAGTGTTTGATACTTTGTTTTTAATTCTCAAGTGGGAAAGATTTTCAATAGTGAATCACATTTATTTTTTTTCTTTGATAGATACAATACATAGAAAAGTTATGCCACTGTTTCCTACATATTGTAGTTGTCCATTTATATCAGGCTATGTTTTCCTGCTTTCATTCTAAAGCTATCCTTAGATATATGTAAGGAAATATTTTAGTCTATTATTAATTTAATATATTCATTATTAAAATTGGTAGATATAAATGAATACATATTTGTTTCTTGCTTCAGGGATCTACAACTACAGTTTTTTTGTTGTTGTTATTGCTCCTTCTGCCAGACTCTCAGAAGATATATATTTATATATAAAATTCATAATAATAGTCACACTTACTTTTGCCACTGGAAACACATTAGGTATAAAATCAGCAAGAAAAATAGAAATGCTGAGTTTTCAGTTTTTCCCAGCAATAGGATGCTTATAGCCAAATCAAAAAAAGGCCTAACTAAAGAGATGTGCCATGCACTATGAGTTGAAATTCAATAAGCTGAGGTTTTTATTGAATCATGAAAAAAACAAGAGTATCCAAACTTTTATAAAACATGTTTTTCCTTAAGTCACATGTGTTTTTAATCTAGTAACTGTAGCTACTGAATTGTACAATGTGAATGTAATCAGTGGCATATTACTACAAATTAAAATAATCAATAAATCAAATATAGAGATCAAAGTAAAATCTTCTGATTTTAACAGCTCATATTGATTTAAATGTTCAGCTTCAAAACTGAAATAGAGACAAAGAGAATATAAAAACTTACTGTGTTTGGCATTAAAGTTATACTTTCAACACCAAAAACCAAATACTCAAGACATCAAAAAAATTCTCCAAGCTATAGAAAAACCTAAAAATCTAAGAAAAGGAAGAAACTAAGAACTTCTAGTTATGATATATATGCTATAAACAGATTGAGGTAGAGGAAGAAATTACGTTTTCATTTCTGTATCCCAGTGTCTGGTATAAAAAGCACATCACACAATTAAGAATGTCTATAAATATCTGCAGTAGAATGAAGAACATGAAAGAAATACAGAATATTTTAAGTTGTCCTTAATACCAACCCAGCAAAATAATAGAAATGATAATGATAATATGAAATATGCCTTTAATCTGTTTAGCATGTCATTGATACTATAAATGAAGAACCCCCTTCTGCCATAAAAACTCCAGAAAGAGTTTTCTACTATGATAGGCTTCTAATCTCTTCTCAAAAAAAAAAAAAAAAAAATAGTAGGAAGTGATTACAGCTGTGTACATCTGTACATTTTTCACCAAGATAGAGTCAACTGAGTGCAAAAACTAGGTGGACATTATCTCCCTAACTTACTCTTCATTTCCATGATTTCCAAAGCTATGTTTTTATTCTAAGAATGACTTTTTCCAAATGAGGAATGCCAATCTATCAAATATATCTAAGCAGCTGTACTCTTCAGCTAGAATTTTTAATTCTGCTAGTTGGTGTTTTCAGTTTTCAAAATTTTCTCAAATCATAAACTTAATTAATATAGTTTTAGAAAACTTAGGCTTAGAAAGAAAGGCTTTCTGATGCATAAAAGCAGTAGACTAAAAATGCCTGACTTGCCCTCCACAATTTTGAATGTATACAGTCTTTATCTGCTAAGCAAACAGAATCCCACTTCATTAATAATATTGGGAGGAACATATTTTTAGAATAATGAGAACTCTCTCATTCTTCCTTCTCTATTGCTAATAACATCTCTCAGGAATCATAATTCTTAGCAGTGCAATATAGTTAAAGATAGAAATATGTAAAGGATGATATAAATTTTAGAATGTGAAGGTCACGATGGGAATTGATTAGTTCTGGCAGAGTCATTACTGTACCCTTAAGTTTGTTTCACTATTCCTGGTACAGATTAAGTATCAAACTACATCAGATTAACTAGAGTACACTCTATTCTTCATAGTAAAATGCCTACACTTCAAGATGAAGAGATATACCCTCAGGCTTGGAAATAAACCCAGCATTTAAATGTGTAAGTTCAAGTTGCGTAGAAGCTGACCATTCAATATCCATAAAAGTTAAGGTAATTAGGGGGTCCAAAAATGCATTCAGATAAACAAAATATAAGAAGTAAATACATAAAAGAAGAAGATGTACACAGCTAAAGACAAACCAGAAATAACTCCCAATTCTGAGAACATTGGGAGGAATAACATAATAGGAGAATTATCTCCATATCTGGGAATAACAAAATAGGAGGATTATTTATTGCAGGGACAGGGTTATTTGTAAGAGATACAAAAACTGGAAAACTAGGCAACAGTCTAACAATAGGATTCTGGATAAAGAAATTTTAGTAGAGTTACATAATGGAATATTAAAAGCATATTAATACAATCTATACA
>NW_012150063.1:10646826-10647780 GCF_000956105.1 Propithecus coquereli | reverse complement strand
GAGGAACTCCAATAACCCATTCCCCAGCAAAACAACAACTGGTGAAAATTATTTCTTTTAAAGAATCACACAAAGTTTCTGAGATTAACTAAGAGCATACAGCCAATTAAGAAACATTTATTAAAGAAAATCTACTAAATCTACTAAATAGAGAAAATTAAAGAACAATGAGAATTTATAGCACCTAAGCCATGATTCACTCACTCTCTTTTTCTTCCTCAGCTCAGTATAACAGGAGCTTTATTTCAAATGAGTGTAGCTGGAAGATAGGGTTCCCTCTTTTCTCAGTTTGCTCAGAGGGTAGAGGTTTTATGCGAGAAAAGCTAGTAAAAACCATCAAAATCTATCACCCCCACACAGCCACATGTTTGTAAGGTGTGACTGTCACTTGCACATTCATTTCTGGAGCAGTGTGCCAGGGCTATTTCCTCATAGGGACAGCAGTTCACATGAACAGAGAACACTGAATCTCTCCCCAATGGAAGTAAGTTTATTTGAAACAGAGTATGAAATATAAAACTAAATGTACTCTCAAAAAATCATAGAGATTTTGTTAGTAAGCAATTAGGAGGCACTTGTGTCCCTATGAGAGCAACAGGCTAAACCACAGGAGGCGAGCTAGTTTACCAGAGAAAATGAAGGAAAATGACAGTGAAGTAGAATCCTTATAGGGTGAGAACAAACTTCAAACATAGGTCTCAAAAACCACCCTGGCACAGGAGCCAAGATTTATTGGATCAAACTGTGAAGTAATTAATGACCAAGGACATTTTCAAAAACAATAGAACAATTAACAAAAAATTAATGAAGCCTAATACTTGAGTGTGATGCTAATAGACAGCCTGGCAGGGAGATCAGGGAAAGGCACAGAGAGTCCCACTAAACCCACCATCATTGCAGGTTGGTGGTGCACATGCTCAAAGGCTAAAAGGTGACATCAAAGGCTTCAAACTG
>NW_012150063.1:10644740-10646776 GCF_000956105.1 Propithecus coquereli | reverse complement strand
GTAACTGATACATTAAACACACAAAGTAATTAGTAAGATATACAATTGACCCTTGAGCAATGTGGAAGTTAGAGGCATCAATCCCCATTACAGTAAAAAATTCATGTATAATTTTTGACTCCCCCAAAATTTAACAACTAATAGTCTACAGTTGACCAAAAGCTTTACCAATAATAGCCAATTAATACATATTTTGTATGTTATTATATATTGTATTCTTACAATAAAGTAAGCCAAGAAAATGATATTAAAAATTATAAGGAAAAGAAAATATATTTACTATTCATTGAGTGGAAGTGTATCATCAAAAAGGTCTTTATCCTTGTTGCTTTCACATTCAGTAGGCTAAGGAAGAAGAGGAAGAGGAGGGGTTAGTCGTGTTGTCTCAGGGGTGGCAGAGGTAGCAGAGATGGAGGCGATGAGAGGGAAGGCAGGAGAGGCAGGCACACTTGGTGCAAATTTACAGAAATACTTTGTAATTTCTGTCTAACTTCCTTGCTTTTCCATTTCTCTAAAAATGTTTCTATTTGGTACCAATTCTTCTTCCACTGTTTGATTTTCAGTGCTCATGTCATTGAAGGTCCATGTTACATAAGAAGTCAAAAGAAGTCTTGAATAATCAGAACCTTTCTACCAGATTGCCTGATGCCAGTTTGTTTTCTGGCACTGCTTCTTCCATGTATTTTTCCTCATCTTCTTGCACTTGTTTGGAAGCACTCATCTCTATCAAGTTGCCTCCTGTTAATTCCTTTGGTATAGTGTCTATTAGCTCTTGAATTTTTTCCAAGATTCCTATCTTAAAACACTTCATCTGCCTCCTCTTTGACCAAATCCACAATCTCTTTCACAATTTCCTCGACTGACTCTGTCATAAATCCTGTAAAGTCATGCACAATATCTGGACAGTTTTCTCCAGCGGGAATGTATGATTTCAGGCTTGATGGCTTTCATGGCTTTTTCTATAACATCGATGGAATCTTCAATGGTGTGATTCTTCCAGACTGTCATGATGTTATCTCTGCCAGAGTTCTCTTCCATAATACCGATGATTCTTTCTGTGGAGTATTGTGTGTAGTGAACCTTAAAGGCCCTTGTGATCCCTTGATCTAGAGGCTGAATTAGAGACATTGTGCTTGGAGCCATGCAGACTATTTTGATGGCTTCAGCATTGAACTCATGTTGTTCTGAGTGGCCAGGGGCATTGTACAGTATCAAAAGAACCTAAAAAAGCAGTCCTGTACTGGCCAGATACTTCCTGACTTCAGGGACAAAGCAGTGATGGAACCAATCCAGAAAAAGTGTTCTCATTGTCCAGGCCTTCTTGTCGTATAACCAAAAGATCGCAGCTGGTATTTATCTTTTTCCTTCAAGGCTTGAGGGTTAAAGTTGTAAAGACAAGCACAGTCCTGATCACAAAACTCTCTGTATATGTACAAAACAGTAGAGTTAGCCTATCCCCTTCCTGCTTTAAATCCTTGTGCTCACTTCTCTTCCTTAGTAATAAATGTCCTTTGTGGCTTTTTTCCCCCCATGATAGGGCACTTCTGCAGTAAAAACCCATTCAGGAAGATATCCTTTCTCCTCAATGATTTTCTTAATGCATCTGGGAACTCCTTTGCTGCCTCTTAGTTGACAGAAGTTGCTTCTGTTGTCTTGACATTTTTTAAGCCAAATCTCTTTCTAAAATTATTAAACCATCCTTTTCAGGTATTAAATTATCTAGCTTTAGATCCTTCACCTCCCATTTGCTTTAACGTGTCATATAATACCTTTGCTTTTTATAAAACATCATATTAGAGTCTATCAGTAGTCTCTTTTCTTATAGCACCTACATAAAGGTTGCATTTTCAATACATGATATAAAAGTATTTTGCAATAAGTGCAAGGTTTTCACACCTTCTGGTGTTGCTGGAGAAATGGCTTCACAAATTTCCTTTTTATCATGGTCCTTATGCTGAATTTATTTACCTTGAAATGGCAGGCAACTGTACCTGCAGACCTGACTTTATAGTACATAACAAGTAATTCGACTTTTT
>NW_012150063.1:10640211-10640725 GCF_000956105.1 Propithecus coquereli | reverse complement strand
GAAAGGCACAGAGAGTCCCACTAAACCCACCATCATTGCAGGTTGGTGGTGCACATGCTCAAAGGCTAAAAGGTGACATCAAAGGCTTCAAACTGCAATGGACTTCAGTAAATTAATTCATCCAAGTCACTAAATGAATACACAAGCAATAAAAAACAAAAACAAGTCCCTGGGGGATAAGGAGAATAAAATACGGAATTATTACAATATATTACCTCAGATGCCCAGCTGCCAACAAAATTATGAGATATACAAAGAAATAAGAAAGTGTGATCAATATAAAAAAGAAAAGCAGGTAAGAAAAACTGGCTGTAAGAAAGCCCAGATGTGAGATTTAACAAAGACTTCAAAGCAGCCATTAAAATATGTTCAAAGAATGAAAGAAAACCATGCTTTAAAAATAAAACCATGATGATATTGTCTCATCAAATATATGTAAACCAAGAATGTTATATCCAGCAAAGCAATCACTCAAAGGGGAAAGCAAAATAAAGACATTTCCAGAT
Source organism: Propithecus coquereli (assembly GCF_000956105.1). NCBI lineage: Eukaryota > Metazoa > Chordata > Mammalia > Primates > Indriidae > Propithecus > Propithecus coquereli. Next base: position 10,640,219 of record NW_012150063.1, on the reverse strand, counting down.
AAATAAAA
>NW_012150063.1:10639840-10640161 GCF_000956105.1 Propithecus coquereli | reverse complement strand
GAAAAATAAGCAAGAGCCAAGAGAGATCACCTTTTACTGTGATATGCAATTTACTGGAGAGAGAAACTGCTCACACAGAGATGATTAGCATCACACAGCATTTTAAGCTGATACAATACTTGAACTCACGACAATAGCAACAAGAAGTGGCTATGAAATTATTACAGTAGTGCAGTATGTATTACAGTTCATTTTATGCAGTTATGATTTACTACTGCTTCTTTACATCTATTTACATTATTCTTGACTACAAATGGCACCATGTAAAGTCTATAAGTGTTTGTGTGCATAGGTTTGATAAATTTTGACTTTTCATAATAG
>NW_012150063.1:10639363-10639790 GCF_000956105.1 Propithecus coquereli | reverse complement strand
AATTTAGGAAAATTTAAGAAAGGAAAGGAAAGGAGATAGAAGTAAGCTCCCAACAAATCTGTCTGCATAACTCTCAGGATTTTTCTCAGGATTCTTCCCTAGACCTTGGCCTTTGAGATGACTGGCAAAAAAGAAGTTCCCTTTGGGTTGAATAAAGAAGGGGAAAATGACACTTACAAACGAGCTTTAAATACAAATTACCTACAGAAGCCACTTTTGCTGTGTCTTTGATAGGTTCATAACTTGAGGGTGAAATTTGCTTAACTGGAGGGGTTCGATAATATCCCTAATCTCAGGGGACACCGCAAGGTCTAACTAGAGAACATGACTGATGATAAAGTGGACATCTCTTTCTCTCTCTTGTCCTGCTTCATTTCTCATCCTCGTAATCAACTCTACTCACTTGAACCCAACCCATGGACATCTC
>NW_012150063.1:10637915-10639313 GCF_000956105.1 Propithecus coquereli | reverse complement strand
CTAAAATAAGTAGAAATACATCTTTCTATTGATGAAGATTTTTCAAGTTATTTTGAGGTATAAGGTGGGAAAATCCAGTTCACTATAGAGACACCAGAATGGCTTTATATGTTTCTCACATCCATATGATCTATAATATTACAGATATATAATGATTTTTGAGGAATTACGCTAACCAATTCGGAATTATTTTCCCATTTAATGCTTACAAAGACCCTTCAAGTGAAATCATATGGTTTGTCCAATATCTCAGTATGGCAGATTTGGATTATGAACTATAAAAACAAAGCATGAGTGAACATTGCTTATCATTCTTATGATATCCTAAATTCATTAGGGGCAGATACTATTACCAGCTATCTTTGTAATAACCAAATCTATCTAACAAAAGAGAACAATTATTTTTGAACAAATGGATTAATGAGTAATTGAATAATGTGAGAATTTTCTGTTATTTAGAAGATAAATAGATGTAGATAGATAAGCCATGAGATGTTCCCTGCAGTTGCAAGGCCACATTGAGAGTTACAAACAGGAACAAAAGACAGAAATGGTATTATGCTTTGAAAAAATGATGGTTACTTTATCTTGGAAGAAATTACACAAATCACAAATGTTTAAAAGCAAACACCTATGGAAGTAATAACCCAAAGAAAATCACTGACCTCAAACAAGCAGCAAGAAGAGATAATCTCATGGATTACAGAGTGGCTGCTCTTTAACAAGTAGTCCCAGTGAGACTACTCGTGATGCTCTAGACATCCACTCTGAGAAACTTAAAGCTGGAAATAGCCCAAGGCATCTTTGGTCCATCTCTGAAGTAAAAAGCTGTCTATATTTCAATAGCAGAGGGTTTACAAAAAAGATAACATGCTAATTAAGCAAAATAAGTGATTAATTGAACCTAAATGATCAAAGTAGAATTTGGCTAAGCTCTTGGTAAAGAAAAGATAGTCTGTCATTACCAAGCAAAATAATTACCTTGCTTTATAAAGAAGAGAGCAAAGGACCAAATATGGTAACATGATATTAAACTTTTAACAATGAGCATAATGTGATTGTATAGTCCTACCCAGGTGACATTTTAACATCTTAGGAGAATTTTCAAATATTCCTGGACAGGCCAGGCAAATATTTGTTTATATACAGGCGTTCCTCCAAACCCCCAAACCAATACACAATATACTGAAATATAAACTTGCAACTCTTCATTTCAGAGTATGACTCTGAATCATAATACATTTCTTTGCTGATGACAAGATTCACGGAACATTATTTTAAATAATCAAAGAAATAATAGCTACAGTGTTATATCGAACTATTCCAATTCCTCTGTCCCCAACATCTTATAGATTCTTATGTAATCCAATATTTGATATTTGTTTTAATAGGCCCCAT
>NW_012150063.1:10636943-10637865 GCF_000956105.1 Propithecus coquereli | reverse complement strand
CATTGAACAATGCATGAATGAAAATTGTGCTAGATAGTGTGGGGTTAAAATCATGAACAAGAAATAATCACTGCCCACAAACACTTTACAATCCAATAATAGAAATAAATTTAATATAGCATCTAATAAAGGTCAGTGTATGAAGAGTGTTTCGCGAGTTCAGAAAAGGGATTAGTGCCATCTTTTTGTTACCTGTTCTTGCTAGAAACACTCATGTGCTAGTGAGTCAAGCAGTTATTCATATTTTAGCTATTCAGAGGATAGGGAAAATTTTCATAAAGAAGGTAGAATTTGAAGTAAAGATGAAAAAAAGTCAGTGACTTGGTATGTGGGGTAGAATATAAGCAAAGGCATCCATATGTATATGTACATGCACATCTGGAACCAAAACCAAGATGGATTTGTTGGAATCATTACAGCATAAACAGAACAGTGTGAAATAACAAAAGGATGGATTGCCAAAGATAAAGAAAAGAAACTCATTTACATCAGGCTTTGGAGCCTAGACTTTACTCTGCAAGCAAGAGTAAATAAGTAAAGATTTTCTAACAACAGAATAGTAGTAATTTGATCAGAGTTGACTCATAAATACATTATTCTGACATTGCTATGAGCAATGAGTTGGATAAAACTTGAAGCTAAAAAAATCACTTAGGAGGCACTATCTGTGCCAAACCTAGAAGAATGCATTAGAATTGGGAAGGAAATACTGGTACAGGCTGCTGTTGAATCAAAATTACCAGGGTTTTATCAACCAGTAATGTGGAGTAGGGGGCAGATGAGAATGGAGTTAAGGATGACTCCAATATGTTAAGCCCAGTTAGGTAGGGATATGGGAGAATTTATATATTAACACAAAAGCAGGTTGTTAGGGGCTTTAGTAGATTTGAAAGTTAACTATCATATTCATTAATGAATCCCA
>NW_012150063.1:10636372-10636781 GCF_000956105.1 Propithecus coquereli | reverse complement strand
ACAAGTTAATTAAATGTAAAAGGATGAAAAACATGTATCATGTAAACAGTAACTAAAAGAAAGTGAAAGTGCTTATGTGAATATCAGACAAAATTGATGTTATTACAAAAATGTTACTCAAGATATTTTATAATGATAAAAAGGTTAATCTGCCAAGAAGATATAATTATAAACATATATATATCTAAAAACAGAACTCCAAAATACAAAAAGCAAAATCTGACTGATTGAAGGGAGAAATAGACAATTCAACAATAACAGTTGGAGACTTCAATACCCCACTTGAATAATTAATATTAATAGGATGACTAGGCGGAAGCTCAACAAGAAAATAGACGACTTTAACGACACTATAAATCAACTAGATCTAACAGATAACTATAGTACATTTCACTCAACAATAGCAAAA
>NW_012150063.1:10634398-10635026 GCF_000956105.1 Propithecus coquereli | reverse complement strand
TAACAATGCATTCTTAGGTTTATAATGTGTACGGATGTCATATATATAACAAAAATAGCACAAAAGGGGAAGAAGGGAATAGAATTATACAAGTCTAACATTTCTACGGCTCACTAAAATTCAGTTAATATTAATTTGAAGTAGATTCTGATTAATTAAGATGTATATGGTAAGCACAAAAACATCACTAAAAAATACACTCAAAACCTAGTGAAAAACATACTAATGGAATTAAAATATTATGGTAGAAAATATTCATTAAGATGTATATGGTAAGCACAAAAACAATCACTAAAAAATACACTCAAAATCTAGTGAAAAACATACTAATGGAATTAAAATATTATTGTAGAAAATATTCATTAAATGCAAAAGAAAGCAGAAAAGGAAAAATAGAGAAAAAGACATGGAATGTAGAAAAAACTAAACATAAAGTGTCAGATGTACAGCCAATTATACAAATAATAATAGTATCAAATGTGATAGGTTAAATAATCTAATAAAAAGGTGAATATCATTAGACTGGATTACATAAAACAAGATCTAACCACATACTGTCTACAGGAGATACAATTTAGATTGAAAGATACAAGTTAATTAAATGTAAAAGGATGAAAAACATGTATCA
>NW_012150063.1:10617320-10634348 GCF_000956105.1 Propithecus coquereli | reverse complement strand
TGTACCAGGTAGTACAATCAACATAAGCATGTAAAATTACCTTCCTTTCAAAGAAATTATGATATGTTCGGAAATAAAACTAATACTCACAAAACAGTATCAAACGTTACAATGGTAGAGAAGCCCTTCTCCTTGAGTAAGTTTGGATAGCAAAGCAGAATAAGCATAGACCAGGTTTTAAGTCACCTATGCCAGTTACTAACTTCATGACCTTAGGCAAAATCTTCAACTTATCTCAGTTTTAGCTTCTGTGCTTTGTAAATGAAGACTTTACTATATGGTGCTCCCAGTGGTTGCATTATTTTGGGGCCGTGTGGGATCAAAGATTGTTTTCCCATCCTCCTGAAAATTCTGCAAGTTACCTTAAGTACAAATTACAATGACAGTAAAAAATTGAAAAATAGGAAACATATGAATAGAAGGGGCTTTTTGAAGGAAAAGTTACAGGGTATGGTGACTAATTAAAAAGAGAGTGGGGGTTAACGAGAGATCAGCTTAAAATTACTCTAGGGGAATGGTGATCTCATTGACAAAGGCAGGGAAATTAGATGCAAGGGATGACAAATGGGGATTCAGGAAGGAGGAAGGTATGTTCCAATATGAATCTGTTTAATGTGAATAGATTTAATTTAAAATATGGCATGAAAGTTGAGCAAAATATTCATTGAAGGGAGCAACACCATAATGGAAATTATCATCATATAACTATTCTTTCTGAAGGTAGAATCAATAGTGTATAATTTCTACCTACATCATAGCATATCCCTAGTTAGTTAAGTTCATTTTTCTTTTTTAAACTGACATTAATTGTCCTCAACTAAACTTTAGAAACACAACACGTTAAAGCAGAGAGAGTCTAAATATTGTTAAAATACGTAACCCATCTCTTGTTCATATACATGAGGCAGTAAATTTTTGTGAAATGCATTTGCTTCATATACGAAAATAAAAATATACATTATCACTACTGAATTTGAATGCAACACATTCATTCATTAGAGTTTTGTGCTATTAAGTTCAATTTAGTATGTGGTACAGGAACACAATATGTAATATTTAATACATGAGATGCAATGCAGAAAAAAAGACTTAAGAAACAACTGGATTCTGCCAGCTAAAATATGCACCCAGGCTTTCTGCTTCCTGTGTTGGCATTTAAATTCCACTAAGGGCCAAGAAAAGTTATTCTTTGATCAGCCACCCAAGAATTCATTTTTACCCATAATTAAATGACGGATGCTGTAAAACTGAGATTTTAGAAATGTCAATACTGCTGCTAATCACGATGCTGAATTCATATTGATCTACTTAAAATAATTTAAGATTTCTCATTACAATTTGCACACCACTGTATGCCCTTTTGGGAACCCATAAAACCATGGTTTTAGAAACTGAGAGTCAACTCATATATAATAATATAAATGAAACATAAAAATCATATATATTATAACATATATATATATATTTTGTGCCCTAAGTACCTTCTAAATGTAATTTTCACCTCCCTCCAGTGACACACAAAATCATATCTTCTTTCATTTTCTAGTGTACTACCTGATCTTGGATTGGGAGGTGACATGATTATGGGGAAAACCCACAGAATGAAGTTTAAGATTCTGCATCTCTGTCCTTGATCTGATGCTCTCTTGGGCTATTTATCCACAAAGTTTTTTGGAGCGTCAGAAGGAGATAAGTATCTGCATCATTCAATTAAAAATGTGGTTGCGGGTATTGACGGCCACTCAGGGTCAAATACTTAACAGATGCTTTCTGGCAATTTTAGCTAGCGCCTTACTTTTAGAACATTGCACTAAATAGAGTAGCTATGATTTCAGCTAAATGTTTTCCTACATATCTTAGAAATAAGAACTTATCTTTCTATAGTAGCTTATAGTTTTCAAACACATTATTTTATTTGATCTACAATGTAGCACTAATAGGGAGGATAATAAATGCTTTCAATGTTTCTTTTGCTTCAGCTGAGGTGTGCTTGGTAACAAGTCACTCATCTTCTTCCCTTACGTTAGTTTTCTCATTACCAGTGTATAAGCCAACCTGGTAGAAACAGGTACAGGGTATATTAATCTCTGTTTACCATAATGATGCCCATTTACCTACAGTGCTTTCTTACCCCTCAATCTATCTTGAATTTCTTAGAGCGTAATGCATATTTTTTCTGATAAACTTCTCTTCTCCCTTATCTTCCTAACACCCTCCCCAGAGCTCTATCAGGAAACTGATAAAAGGAGAAGAGGAGATTCCATAGCTGCTGTGGATATACCATAATGATGCCCATTTACCTACAGTGCTTTCTTACCCCTCAATCTATCTTGAATTTCTTAGAGCGTAATGTATATTTTTTCTGATAAACTTCTCTTCTCCCTTATCTTCCTAACACCCTCCCCAGAGTTCTATTAGGAAACTGATAAAAGGAGAAGAGGAGATCCCATAGCTGCTGTGGATATAGAAATGGCAATTCTGCTTTGGGCCACCTTAGCCAATAGAATTAAACTGCCCCAAAGTTCTATTATCCTCTTGACTCACATTAAGTTAGAAATATTGTCTCTTTATCTATTATGAATAAATCTGTGCTCATGTCGGCTTTCATATTAAACATATGTAACAATAGCTCTATGATTGGGCTCTTTAAAAATGTGTATTTGGTGAAAATAATGTGATTTATTCACTATCCAGCAGACAAATAATTAGTATCTTATCTCTAAATCCACATGGAATTAAAAATGGGAATCTGATATAAAAAGGAAATTCTCTGTGTATTCATTCATAGAATTAGCTATCAATCATTCATTATTCAATAAACAAGAACTAAGCTCCTATTATGTAAAACTCACCTTGTCTCTTTTTGCATTGTCAAGCAGGGGAAGAATGATAGGATATTTGCAAGTGGACAAATTCCACTTCCAAGGACAAATTAAAAACTAATTGTAATAAAAGGCTGAGCTGTTGGATATCTTTGGTTTGTCTATGCAGATCCACTTTCCTAACAGGGTGAGCCCTGCTCTTAGCCTCAGGAGGTTGATCTATAAGGAACATGTTCCTGGACTTCCAATGGGTTTGGCCAATGGGGAGAAGCTGAGGGCATGAATGGAGTGAGGTCAGGTGTTTATTTTCCTCCATCCTGCTTCCTTCTCACCTCATTTAGCTGTATCTCTTTACTGCTGGCCAGAGCACTATCAAGTGGCTCTCTCCTATAGCTCTTGATCTGGCAAATCCTCCCTTCCTTTGCTTCTTCAGACATAAAAGTAGAAACTCAGCTACTGACTGTCAGCCCTAGGGCACCACACTATCCCTTATTAACTTCCATAAAACTTGCTATGGCAGTTAGAAACATTTGCAAATCTTTTGACACTTCTATCAATTGATGAAGTCTAGGACACTTCCATATGAATCTGGGTTGGCCTTAGAGACTTGTTTGTAACTAATAGAATGCAGCAGGCCGTGTGTTCTGTGACTTCCAGGGCTTTCTCATAAAGGGCCATGCTACTTCTGCTTTGCTTGTTGGGACACTTGTGCTTGGAGCCTTAGGAGGTCATATATAAATCCCCATTACCCTATGCTTGTGAAGCTTATGAAGAAGCCCAGCCAGACCACATGGAAAGACACATATACGTGCTCTATTGAATAGCACCAGCGCAGATGGTAGACATGTGAGTGAAGACACCTTCAAATGAATCTAATCCCACCCATCAAGTTACCTCCCTGCTTTTGTCTTTCCAGCTGGAACCCCAGACATCATGGAATAAAAAATAACCATCCTCTTTGTGCCCTTCTCTAATTCTTGACCCTCAGAAACCATGGGTATAATAAAATGGTAGTTACTTTACGTCGCTAAGTTTGGGATGGTTTGTTACCCCGTAGTATCGACCTGAGAGCATGCTCACATCTTTGTAAACAGTCTTTTTATTCAATTCTTCTCTAATTGCCCAATTGAGTGGGCTGCCAGTTTCCTGACAGAATCCTGATGGATACTAAGGAAATTCCAAGTAAGTGTCAATGAGAGATATGAACAAACTCCTATAGGAATTTGAAGTAAAAAGAATTACATGAAAAAGTGTATTAACATTGGCAGAAAGAACAGTAAAAATAAACAGCACAGCAACAAGAACCTGCACTCAAACAACAAATTCTGCAATAGAACAGTGGAGCTGGCAGGTAGGTTTCACCCTGCTGCCAGGGTGACTTCCCTGCAAATCTTTCAGTCATTCTCCATAGTGCTCAGGTGAAAATGCAAACGTAACATTGCACTTTAAACCTTCCCGGATTTATCTACCTCTCTGACCTCATCTATTCTTGCCCAGTGTCCCGTTCCCATCTGTGTTGTAGCCACATTAGTTCTCTGCAGTTTCAGCCCTGTATACCTTTGTAATTTTAAACAGGCTGCTTTTTTTTTGCCTAGAATATTCTACCCATCCACCTTCTTCCTTAGAACTTGCATTCACATTTCAAAAATTAAGACGTGAGTCCTCTGCTCTAGGTAGCCTTCCCAGGCATCTCAATGTGAGATATTTATTCCCCCTAATTGCATAATTCCCTGTACTTACCTATATTGTAGCACTTATCTTTACAAAAGCTTTTTTTTTTTTTTGGTCTGGCTTGATCATAAACTCTTCAGACATGGACAGGCATTTGGATCTTATTATGCTTGGCAAAATAAATTAATAGAATGAATTAATAATGGTTGATGAGAGTAAATATTAGAGTAGAAGTGACAGGTTTTATGCAATAAATATCTATACCCATGATTGCAGACTCTGTTGTTTCCGTTCACTTCTGTGGCACTGGGACCTAGAATGGTGTCCATGAAAAATTCATTTGTTAAATGAATAAAAGCAGCATGAATGAATGACATGAATGAGGAAGAGGGAGATTACCCTCTTTCTTTTACATTGCCAAGAGGCACGGTCATTTAGAATCAATGAAGAATTGTCAATCCCAAAACTCTCTGGAAAGAGTTCAGTTAATTACATTGCCATGTTTCAGTCTATTTAAACCAGGAGGGACTTTTTAAAACAGCAACAGGGTGATCTTTCTACTGCTTCTAGTTCCTGCTTCCTCTATCATTGGTCAAGTATACAGTCCTCAAGCACTGAGTTTAATTAACACTTTCCTCAAGGGCTTGATTTTGAAGTATCTTGTCTGAGCTGGGGTTCCTGGTTTATTTCTCTGTACCTGTGGATAAGGCAGTAGTTCAATTTACCTGAAATGTTTACACAGTTAATGTGTGTTTAAAGTTCCGTTTGCTTTGATGATTTAATGTTACCTACCTGAAAATGCTTCTATTTGAAGTACTAATTTTTATGAGCAGCTCTAATTAATGAAGTACCTTAAGTGTCATGGTTTCAAATACCATTTGTACATAGAAGTGTATGTTATAAAACTTAAGTCCAGTTGCTGAGAGCCAGTTAATTCTTTTTAAAACACAATCTCTGATAGTTTACATTTAAATTATTCTTGAGTTTACTGCTATTTCGATAGGGCTTTGTAATGTGAAAATTTAAAATAAACTTAAACTCTTCTGACTTAAGTCTAATTTGACAAAACATGGACAATTAACTTGAAGTACCAACTCTCCCATATTTCTCAGAGCAATGCTTTCAGTTGTCAGCAAGCCAGTTCTTCCTCCTGAGCCTGGGGGAATATAGCTGATCTTCGGTAAAATTACACCAGAATCATGACAGGTGCATGAAATTTAAAAATTTCAAGCCAGTTTTAGTGTAAGTCCAAGTTATCACAGGTGATTAAAGTTACCTAATAATCAATCTCAAACCATTATTTTGAATACATTTCACTTCATATTAGCCAAACTGCCTCATAGACAGATGCTATCCTGAATGACTTTCCTTCAAGTCTAAGACTCTGTTTGGCTCATTTTTCTCCCAGTCACTTTCGTTTCCTTCATTGACTATATATCAACTTCCCTATAAAATTACTATTCGAAGCTCTGAATCTTTGAGTTTAAAGTTTGCCTCTTGTGGCATCTGTTGACGTTTGATTTATGATTTGTGCACTGAGACCTTCAAGGCATAATAGATAAGACATTCATTTCCTAGGTCTTCCCAGATTGGTAATTTGGTTAAAAATTCCCTTAAAAACTACAGAGAATCAAAAACAAATGAGTTAGCTGGAGATAATGTCTGTTCCACCTCCAAAGCAAAAGTTATCATTTTAAAAATTGCCTTTAGCCTGCAAGCTTTAAAATTTTAACAAAGTGCCTGGAAACCAGCTGCATGTTTAAGTTGCATCTCCCCACACTCTTGCAGCTGAATATGTTCCACATGTGAAAACATTTCTTAATGGAAGCACCAAAGAAATATTACTAGGGGAAGGTCTATAGGTCTCAGCAAAGATCACAAAATTCCAATTCAAATATGTAAGTCTGTTTTCCCTCCACCTCAATTCTTCTGGCTTTCAGAGCTGTGAAATTACTGCTAAACATAGTAGCTATTTGTACTTATAAAATAGACTATGGTGTAGTTTATTTCTAAGAGTATCTTCACCACAATCAAGATCACATCCATAAAGAAAAAAAAAAAAACAACCACAATGATTTCAGCAAAATCTGGTCATCAAATGGAGGTCAAAGAAAAGTGAATCAGGAGAGGTATTATGTGCCCTTAAGTTGATTTGATTAATATTTTATTCTGTTTGTGTTGCTATAACCGAATACCTGAGGCATGGTGATTTATAACGAAAAGAGGTTTATTTGGCTCACAGTTGTGTAGGCTGTACAAGAAGCATGGCACCAGCATATGCATCTGGTGAGGACCTCAGACTATTTCCACCATTGGTAGGAAGTGAAAGAGAGCAGGCGTGCGCAGAAATCACACAGAGACAGAGAGGAAGCAAGAGAGAAGGGAGGTCACACAGTGAAAGAGAGAGAAGTGAGGTGCCAGACTCTTTTCAACAATCAACTCTCCCCGGACCTAATTGACCGAGAAGTCACTCATTACTGCAAGGATAGCAACAAGCCATTCAGAAGTCACTCATTACTGCAAGGATAGCAATAAGCCATTCGCAAGGAATCTACTGCCATAATCCAAACACCGCCAGTTACCTCCCACTTCCAACACCTGGGATCAGATTTCAACATGAGATTTGAAGGGTCAAATATCCAAACTACAGCAGTTTAAGACAGGTGAGAAAATCAAGATTGCCTTTTCAACCTCCTAATTGAAAGAATTATGCAGAAGATAAACTTCAAGTTTTGACTTTCAATTGAATTCTTATTCTCAGTGGAATAACTTGAAAACTACATTATGAAACTTAAGAAGAAACAAACAAGAGGGTCTGTATTAATTAACATAAACTGCCCTTTAAAACAATCATGCCAGATTTTTATTTCTGGGACATAAGTACCCACTTACCCTGGATATTAATCTTCCTGCTGAAAACGGCTACAAACACTGACTTGTGTGTGTGTGTGTGTGTGTGTGTTTCATTTTAAAAGAATTCAAGGGAGGTCCTTGAAGGTCAAAAACAAAATGATAGCAGTAATCCAGAGAGTTAAGCAAACTCTAAAGCTTTCAGCTACTTTGAAGGCGCCTGATAATCTCTGCTGACCTTGACAGCTGCATGGGAAGTGGAAGACAGGAAACAAAGCCTGGGGCCCACCCTTGGAGTGGAGTGTGTCAGATTAGAAGACTTCCAAATAAAGACAGAGTCCTAGTGCTGTATCCTCAGGGAAAAGCATAGTAGTAGCTAGGTTCAGTCAATTAATATATCTATCAATCAATCAATAGATAGGTAGGTAGATATGTAGATGTATTTTTTTCTTTTGTTAGAAGCCATAGCAGAGTTTTTAACATTTTTCTTTACTTTATTATCCAATGATTTAATTTTAGGAGGAATGTTTTATGGGAAGTATTGTAAGAAAATTAGTGAAAGGAACAAAATAAAGCCATGTCTGCCATAACCATGATGTATCAATACTATTTCTTAGAAGGAAAACCTGCCCTTCCCTGCTATAGAGTTTCCTCTCTTTAGAATAAAAGTTTCAGTTCCTAATCCAATAATCTATCGCTTTGAAAAAACCCCAAAACCTAACAGCTTATACCAACATTTATTTTGCTTACAAATCTGCAATTTGGGCGCAGCCGTAAGGGAGAGGTCATCTCTGCTCCCTTTGGCACCAGCTGTCATAGCTCAATGGCTAGGGACTAGAATCATCTGAAGGCTCATTCACTCAAATATCTGGCCTTGATGCCAGCATTGTCTGGGAACTTAGCTGGGACTAGTTGTCAGAACCCTACACACAAGCTCTCTGTGCAGCCTGGGCTTCCTGACAGGTTCATCCTGAGACAAAGCATACACTATGTCTAACATTATTTTTCCCCTTCCATGTCTGCACTTCTTAGTTGCTTATTGACAGTATTAGACAAATGAGTTTTTCTGTCTAAAAGAGCCTCTTTAGAAGAACTGTTTCAAAATTATTTTAGTTCAAAAGCCAAATAAGAAGACTTTCCTAAGTGCCAGTGAATATGGAAACTAGAGGAACATGGACACGGTGAGGACATAAGCTTCAGGTCACCCCATTCCAGGGGGTAAAATTTCCCCAGTTCCCTAGCCCCATTTCATGACATTTGCTCTGCCCCATTTTTTTTTTTCAAATTTATTTCAGAATATTATGGGAGTACAAACGTTTTGGTTACATGGATTGGTTTGTACTGCTTGAGTCAAAGTTATAAGTGTGCCCATCACCCAGATAGTGTACATTGTACCTGTTAGGTGTGATTTCACCCATCCCTTCCTCCCCCTCCCACTTGCATGATTTCTGTTGAGTTTTACTTCCATCTGTGCACATGAGTGCTGATTGCTTAGTTCCAATTTAATAGTTAATATATGTGGTGTTTGTTTTTCCATTCCTATGATACCTCACTTAGGAGAATGGTCTCTAGTTCCATCCAGATTGTTGCAAAAGGTATTAATTCATTTTTTTATGGCTGAGTAGTACTCAATGGTATACATATGCCATATTTTATTAGTCCACTCATGAATCGATGGGCACTTGGGTTGATTCCACATCTCTTTGCGATTGTGAATTGTGCTGCAGTAAACATTTGAGTGCAAGTGTCTTTTTTTAAAATGACTTTTTTTCCTTTGGGTAAATCCCCAGTAGTGGGATTGCTGGATCAAATGGTAGTCTACTTTTAGTTCTTCGGGGAATCTCCATACTATTTTCCATAGAGATTGCAGTAGTTTCCAGTCCCACCAACAGTGAATAAGTGTTCTTTCTCTCTGCATCCATATCAGAATCTATTATTTGGGGACTTTTTGATAAAAGCCATGGTCACTGGGGTTAGATGATATCTCGTGATTTTGATTTGCATTTATCTGATAATTAGTGACACTGAGCATTTTTTCATATGTTTATTGGCCATTTGTCTATCTTCTTTTGAAAAGCTCTGTTCATGTCTTTTATCCACTTTTTAATGCAGTTGTTTGATTTTTTTCCTTGCTGATTTGCTTGAGTTCTTTGTAGATTCTGGTTATTATGGGATGTACAACATACAAATATTTTCTCTCATTCTGTAGGTTGTCTATTTGCTCTGTCGATTGTTTCCTTGGCTGTGGAGAAGCTTTTTAATTTAATCAAGTCCCATTTATTTATTTTTGTTATTGCTGTGATTGCCCTTGGGGTCTTATTCATAAATTCTTTGCCGAGACCAATATCTAGAAGAGTTTTTCCAATATTTTCTTCTAGAACTCTATGGTTTCATATCTTAGATTTAAGTCTGTTATCCAATTTGAATTAATTTTTGTGAGTGATGAGAAATATGGATCCTGTTTCAATCTTCTACATGTGGCTATCCAATTTTCCAAGCACCATTTATTGAATAGGGATTCTTTTCCCCAGTGTATATTGCTGTCTAGTTTGTCAAAGATCAGATGACAATATGTGGATGTATGTGGATGGTTTTATATGTGGGTTCTCTGTACTTTTCCATTGGTCTATAGCTCTATTTTTGTGCCAGTATCTTGTTGTTTTGGTTAATATAGCCTTGTAGTATAAGTCTGGTAAAGTGATGTCTTCAGATTTGCTCCTTTTGCTTAAGGTTGCTTTGGCTATTCAGGCTCTTTTCTGGTTCCAAACTAAGCATAGAATTGTTTATTATTTTTCTAGATCTGTGAAAAATGATGTTGATATTTTAATAGTGAGTACATTGAATCTGTAAATCACTTTGGGTAGTATATGCATAGACGGAACATATATCAAAATTATAAAAGCCATAAAGTACAAACCCACAGCCAACATCATACTTAATGGAGAAAAACTGAAAGCATTTCCACTCAGAACTGGAACAAGACAAGCATGCCCCCTGTCAACACTTCTGTTCAACATAGTGCTGGAAGTCCTAGCCAGAGCAATCGGACAAGAAAAGGAAATTAAGGATATCCAAATGAAGAAAGAGGAGTTCAAACTATTGCTCTTGCTTTTGATGTTATCTTATATTTAAGAAACCCAAAAGATTTCATGAAGAATCTCTTGGAATTGATAAATAAATTCAGCAAAGTCTCAGATTACAAAATGGATGTACACAAATCTGTAGCATTCCTATACACCAGTCAAGCTGAAAATCAAATCAAAGACTCAATAACTTTTACAATAGCTACAAAGATAATAAAATACATAGGAATATATTTAACCAAGGATGTGAAAGATCTCTACAAAGAGAACTATGAGTCACTGAGGAAGGAAATTGTAGATGATGTAAACAAATGGAAAAACATATCATGCTCATGGAACAGCAGAATCAACATTGTTAAAATGTCCATACTGCCCTAATTCTTTTGAATTTTAGTCCCATTTATGAAAACTCCCTTTTCTTTCCAACCTTCTGCCTTTTCTTCAATCAGCTATGAACACTAAACCAGTGTTACTTTAATGAAAAGGTTTCCTTCCAAATAAAGAGCTAAAGCAATTTTCCGCTAAAATGTTCTAATTATTGCATTACAGAAAGCACCTAATAAAATCAAGCAGATCAGCTATGAACCTCCCCTACATAAAGAGAACACATTGGGCATAAAAAATTCCAGCAAGGGTTGCTGTTAAATCAGACCCCATCTAAACATATGTGTGCCAGCATTTTTTTTCTTTTTTAGCCCTTTGGGTTCTTGGAAGCTCTAAAAGAGAAGTAAGTATTAGGTAGAGTTTTTAGCTGATTCCCTATATCCCCTCTCAGTAGCCTTGTCCCTTTTCAAGCACCGAAAGCTTTCTCATTGTGCTTGGCTGCTTAGAACTGCTCACAAGGAGCATCACAAGACAATCCCCTCCCTCTGGCCCACCAAAACTTTGCATCCAAGTCCTCTTCTCTCAAGCCCTACTCCTCACCTCAATGGCCTAATATATTATTTTATGCTTAGATATTAGTACCTATTTATACTTAAATGAATTCTTGCCACTCTTAAAATTAGGGTTTCTAAAGTAAAGCTTTTATTCATCTCAGTAGACAGTAGTTTAGAACATTTAGCCAGGAGACCACATGGTATAGTTTAAATCATACTTGACTAAAAACTGTCTGGTCTCTAACAATAAGAGAAATCGTACTCACAATAGTCTTTATCATGGAAAAGTGAATAAGCTAGTCTTCCTGTACACCCTGCCCCATTAATATTGAGCCTACACTACTGCAAGTCAAGCAAATTGTTGCTCTTGGACACATTTACATCTATATTGCAATGACATTGGCTACATTACCAGTATATTCTTGTATTCAGGTTGTCCTGACATTCTGGCCTAAGTTAATCACCAGCCTCTCTGTCTCTATCCTTCCCCACTACACTCTGCACTCACAGCAGCCAGGGTTTTCCTAATGAAAGTCAGATCATGTCACTCCCCTACTGAAAGCACCACAGTAACTCTCATGCCATCCAAGTAAAAACAAAGCTTACAAGGCTTCCCACCCCTGCCATTATCTCTCAGATTGTACCTTCTAAATCTGCGGTCCCCAACCCCTTGGCCATGGACAGGTACTGGAGCAGTACCCTGTCTGTGATCTTTTAGGAACCAGGCCGCACAGCAGGAGGTAAACGGCCCATGAGCAAGTGAAGCTGCATCTGTATTTACAGCCACTTTCCATCTTTCACATCACTGCCTGAGGTGTGAGCTCCACCTCCTGTCGGATCAGCGGTGGCATTACATTCTTATAGAATGTAATGAAGCACAAACCCTACTGTAAACTGTGCACATGACAGTGATCTAGGTTGCACACTCCTTATGAGAATCTAATGCCTGATGATCTAAGGTGGAGCTGAGGTGGTGATGCTAGCACTGGGGAGCAGCTGCAAATATAGACCATCATTAGCAGAGAGATTTGACTGCACATAGACCATAATAAATTGTTTGCAGACTCATATCAAAACCTATCAGTAAGTGGCAAGTTAAAATGTAGTAATAATAGAAATAAAGTACACAGTGACTGTAATGCACTAGAATCATCCTGAAACCAGCCCTCTCCTCCTGTCCATGGAAAAATTATCTTCCATGAAACCAGTCCCTGGTGCCAAAAAGGTTGGGGACCACTGCCCTAGATCATTCCCTTCCAGACAACCTCTTTACAGTTTCTGGAACCAACCAGGCACACTCCTACCTCAGGACTTTTGTACTTGCTGTTTCCCCATCCTGACACTCCCTTCTCTAAGATACTATCATGACTCATTCCTCCTCCATCAACATTGTGCTTAAAAGTTGCCTTCTCAGAGGAGTACCAAAATATTCTATTTAAAGATGCAACCCCCTCAGCACTCCTATTGTTCTCTAGTTTTTTTAATAGTGCTTACTTTCTTCAACCATATTACATATTTAATATATTTATTGCAGTTTACCTCCCCTAGAATGTAAGCTTCATGGAAACAGGAGTTTTTAATCTTTTGCACTGATATACCTCCAGTGCCTATAAAAACAGCCTAGTGAATGCTTGGTGTTCAACAGATACACACTTAATGAATAAACAAAGTTTTTGGCACTTCCTTTTTTCATTTTATATCTTCAAGTTCTCTAGGAAAAAAAGCCTTATTCATGTTCTAAAATTAATGTTAGTTACAAATATGAACTTTGGTCAGCTATATGGTTCAAAGCAAGTCTCTCTTCATCAAATGGCAAGAGTTGTGAAAGTGTATTATTTTCCCCAGTAGCCTTTGCTTACCCAATGCAATATGAATATATTTTATGTTCTGGGCTTACCTAATGTGATCACACTATGTCTGGGCAATCTGGGCACAATGTCTTCTCTCTTAATGCCACAATGCAATTTATGAGTCCTGAAGAGCTCAATGGAGTTGGGTCATGAAAAATTATTTGAAAATAAACATGCCTGGATGATTTAGGCCTTTAACATCTTGTTCAAATATTTGCTTCATAATATAGTAATGTTATGCAACTGTGACAATATAGTAGTCACAGATGTGCAAACAAATGTGAACGTAGGTATATATTGAAGTATTTATTAATACATATAAAATCTCTAAATCCTTTTTCTTTTAGAATTAGTTCTGTAGCAAATTCTTTCAGTCCTATTGTTCACTGGTTGCTTGTTGGGCTTTAAATTCACAAAAATCAAACAGTTTTACAAATATCCACTGAGTGGTATTCAGGAGACCTAAGCAAGCAGAGGAAGGAACTAAGATCGGGCATTCAAATTCAGTGTTTCCAAGGTGAGTCCCACCATGCATTTCTGCCTAGTGAAAGAAGGTGCTTTTTTATCCAGCTGACTACAAAGACCAGGAACACAGGGATCAGTCTTGCTAGTAAGGTGCTTTCAAAAGCATTCAGTCTGGAAATTTGCATTGGCTTTACCCACACACAGCAGCTGTGATTTGCTCTCCAGGCCATTCACACCTTATTCTACTGCTTTTCACAGAAATGGATTAAGGGGGCACAAGTTTATACCTGCACTAACACATATAAAAGGAAATCAAAGGGGAACTGAAAGCAGACACTAAACATATCCGATTCCTTTTAGGCATGATGCCCAAATTTCAATTGAACCACTCCTTAAATTCCTTTAGACCTGCACTGAGGATCCCTTCCTGTTCAAATAGTCTATGCTTCACTGACTCTTTCAGTCCCTTAGGATATTGATATAAACTAATTTGTGTGGCTGAATTAGGATGAGGTTTCTGATGCTTAAGCAGTGACAATTTCACGGTACAGGAAATATAGGAACAAGAAGGCTAACTTGATGGAAAACAGCTTATTCTATCAGGGCTTTCTCTTTAAGAAATAGCAGTGACTTTGCTCAGGTCTAAGCAACTCAAATTTCCCCTGAGGTTGCCAGTCCTTCAATATGGGAAAGGCAGGGTCCACAGGAACCAGAAGAAATGTGAAAAGAAGTAGCACAAAAGATAGTAGGGGCATGTTGAGGGAGACAAAAATAAAGGATGATGTTCCACCAGTGCACATACATTAGTATAATCCGCTTAGTTGCTTTATCCAGTCGAGTTAAAAGGTAGTGTGGTTAACGGAAGAAATACTGATTTTGAAGTTAGAAAACCTATATAATACAATCAACTGGTATGTACAAGTGTCTCAATTTCTCTTAGTGTTATTCTTCTTCACTGCAAAATTATGGAAATTGGCTCTGAAGAGTTAAATGGGTTTGTAAGACGGAAGTATCTGGGTTTGAATCCTGCCATGGTTATACATGTATTTGTCAGATTTAGGACAAATTGCTTCTCCTTCTAAATCTCAGTGTCTTCATCTGTAAATGCAGGGGAAGAACATCTAACTCAAAATGTAACTATGTGGTTGAAATAAAAAAAGAATCCATAAAAGCATCTGTTATTCTTTTATGAAGCATTAATCATATTCCTGATTAATATTTGTCTTAAAACAACAAAGAAATCTTAAATCTAATTTTGAGGTAATCAGATAAAGGACAAAATAGGAAGAAATCAAGATAAAACTCTAAGATTCCATTTTTATTTTACCTTATTATTGTGTGAGATGCTATTTCAATCTGAGCCAGCCAAGAGATCTGCTGCGAGGATGCATGGCAGGGCACAGCTCCGGTTGGCGGAAGTTTTTAGTGCAAGTAGAAGTCCAGGTTATTATTGGCTGTACTGGCGGGCAGTTTCAAGAGAGGTATCCAAAGCAGAGGACATCCCTGGGGTCCAAGAGCCAGCCCAGGGATTTAGGATCCCTAACCGTCAGGCCCAAGCTCAGAAGGTGTCTGGAATGATAACTATATATTAAGTTTCCAAGTAGAAGTCTAGCCAGAAGACTGATCTATTCACAGGAAGGACACTCACCTAGAAAGAAAGGAGCTAGTTGCTCATGCAAACCAGGCTCTCACTGGTTTAAGAATTAAATAACTCTGAGACTGCAGGTGGGAGAGTTTTAGGGCCCACAGCTGTGAAAAAATGGCACTGGCCCTAATTGGTAACATCTGCAGATGGATCCAAGCACTCGCTTTGCCACCAGTTGTAACACATCCCGAACATTCACCAATAACAAATATTATCTAAGTCCCAGAATACAATCTAACTACCTACAGTAGAATGCAATATGTCAGTGAGCAGGAAATGCACTACCATAAATATCCAATTGAAAGGGAAACCAGAAGAGGAGGGCAATGCAGAAGACAAGTTCTGGATACTTTCATGAGAAGGTTGCTCATGCAAATGAGTACCAGGTATGTCTCACAACAACTCCACTTGAGTATCTTTTTTTGTAAGTTTTTCACAAAACGCAAGGTAAAGAGGACGTTTAGATTCCAAATTCAACCCAGAGCCTGAAGGTAGTATTTGGTCTTTCAGGCTAAAATGGAAGAGCAAGTGCAGATGGAGTGATTTCCTGGGCCAACCAGAAAGCAATAAGCAATATGGTATCAAACCACGCAAGGACACGCACTCAATGCATATTATTAAGGACTCCCTACACAAGGGGAGGAAGGTCCTCAGCTGATACAGGAGTCCTAATTGTATCAACAATATTCCTCTGACAAAGAGAGTGAGTGATTTGCTTCTAAATGAGATCAAATATTTCACAAGCAAAGTTGGAAGAATCTAGCAGTTTAAGCTGACAGTTTTAAAAATATAAACAATTAAGTGTTTGCCTAGAAAAGAATTTTAGAAACTTTATTTAGGACCACAGCCAGCTTTGGTAGTTTGAAACAAACAGAGTGTGTTTCATCATGGGGATCAGGAAGTAACTTAAAATATTTTCCACGAAATTTGCCTCCAGGTAGTCGTTGTGGAATTCAGTCAGCAATTTTGGTATAATTTGAAAAGAAATAGCAGGCAGTCCCTTTAGCAATTAAAGACACATCTCAAAAGATAAATAAAATGGAGTTAACTCAACCCAGCTCTAAAGGTAATCAATCCTGCACGGTGCTGAGAGCAGAAAAAGTAAGGTAGTAAAGGAAACAAACAACACTCATCTGCATATAAAGGAGTTAAGGTTCAGGGAGAGTGAAGAGTAGGAAAGTCTGTGGAGGAGATGACAAAACTATAACAATCAAGCACCCAGTTGAATTAGAAGCAAAATAAATGACTGGGCCCCAGATAGGGAACAGCTAAGGGAAATCAATAGGCCTACAAACAGATGACAAAATGCTAATGAGAATGATAATCACTGGTCCAAAGGTGAACCGAGAAAATTTATTTTTAAGAGCTTTGATCATGATCAGACCACCTCTAGCCATCATAACAGAGAGAAGTTCATCCACCACCCATGTAACACCCTGCTCCCAGATACTTGAAGAGAGTACTCTCACATTCCCCTGGTGTCCCAAGCATGCACCCCTGAACTGTGTGTGAATATAAGGTAGAATAGCGAAATGAATAGAGAATGGGTTTGAAACCAGAAAATTAGAGTTTAAACCTAATTCTGTAAATTCCCAGTTGTGTGACCTTGGGCAGATCCCTTCATCTCTCTAAGCCTCAGTAGACACAAGCATTTTTAAAAGGAGACAAGACCCATTTCATAGGACTGTCCTCAGGATTAAATAAGGCAGAGGCAGAGTTAGAGGCCTACAGAATACTCATATGGATTATTGAAAATTCTTGAGG
>NW_012150063.1:10606521-10616705 GCF_000956105.1 Propithecus coquereli | reverse complement strand
TTTTTTTCCCTATGGAATAATTTCATAGTTTCCTTTGAAATATCTAGAAAACCCATAAAAACAGACAAGGAGCTAACAAACTGTTAGATCCTCAATGTCAAGACAGCACAGATCAAAACACACACAAAGCTATCAGCCATTATTTCCCTGTGAAATAATGCAATCTTATTTTCAGAGATGTAGAGAGCTGTCAAATTCCCTTAGAGTTGCCAGGAAGGAATCTCCAAGTTTAAGACATTCATCTCTCAGGTTCTTCCTTATGGGACAATCATAATATGTATGGAAGTAAAGAAAACAGAGTTGAATATGCTGACAATGTCCTAGAGGAAAACCAGCTGGCTACCCTGACAGGCACTAAGCAGGTGACAGTAATTTGGGGAAATCAACACTGTTCATCACTTAGCTGTGACCCATTTTCCCTTTTGTAATATTGGCATAATAATAGCATTCTGGCATGTAAAATACTTGGAACAGTAGTAAGTACTCAATAAGAACAAGTTATCATTATTATTATTATTATTATTATTATTATTAGTCCAGATTGGCTATTTTTGAAGTTGTGCCTAATACTGATGACTCCATCTACTCTGTATCCTTAAAGATGTAGAAATGTCTACCGTACAAGTTTTATTTTCCAAGAACAGGGTTTCTTAAATGTCAGTGTGCATCAGAATCACCTGGAGAGTTTTTTAAAACCGTATTGCTGAGCCCCACCTAGAGAGCTTCTGATTCAGTGAGTCTGAGAAAGAGACTGAGAATTTGCAATTCTAACAAGTCTGAGGAGATCCTGATGCTCTGGTCTGGGGAAAGTGGAATGGTTCACACTTTGAGAACCATCACCCTTGTCTAGGACAAGAGACTGAATCAGCTTAACCCCACAAAGGCTGACCCTGCCTTGACCATATCTATTCAGGTCTATGTATCTCTGCAGTACTCTGGTTTTCTTGTCTTAGCCCAACTTCCTCTTTGCAAAGAGGCTCAAAGAATCAGTATTCATCTTCTCATCTCCTTTTCCCTCTTTAGGTCCTTAAGATTCTACCAAACAAAAGAAATTTCCTTCTTGGTAAATAAATATTAAATAACATTTATTTATTTATTATGGTCTACAAATCTCAATATAGACATTTTTTAACATTTGTGGATCATACATCATCCATATTATAAGGAGATGTTTTAATATGCTATATCATATCGCTTAGTATATATTTGGCAACCTCCTCAACCCTCACTTTGTATGTGCTTATAGAATATAAACTAACTTTCATATTTACTATGAAAATCATATATAATAAGAATATCTCAGTGGACCTGTACTCTCTAGCCCCATTACTTAAAAGACAAACTCTCTTTAAGCCTCTGATGGCAAAATGGTGGCCAGTTTAAATTTGGTTGGCAGATGTGGCATTTTGCCAGCATATTATTTGAAAAGGTTTTGAATTTGAATGTTTGGCAGGGTATGACTGTTCCAGTTAGACTCTGCCCTTACCACTCTCTACTGTATTACGAACTGCTCATTGTTACTGGCCTGCCCCCTAATATATATTTGAATCTGTAACTTTTGCTTCTATGACTCTTATTATCTGTATTTATTATTCCCCACCACTCTGCTTGCCTCCAATTTCCCGTAAGATTTGTTTACTTCACCTAAATTTACTTACTCACTTATTAACTGGCAAATATGAAATGTGCTCTAGCAACCAAGCTTGCATTTCTAACCAGGCTCAGCTAGCCCCAACTACCTGCATCTTCATCTACAAAAAGGAAATAATGATAAAATTTTCCACGTCTCCCAGACAAGATGATGGTCTACGCAGATATAGGCACCTCCCCATCTCATTAAAAATACATAGTAATTTTGGCTGAAATAACTTTTAGAAATCTGAAATAGATAGCTGATATTAAAAGGAGAGAAGGAAATTTTCTATAGGTAAAGTCTCCATCACCCATATGGGTACCAGGATCACACACACCTTAGGGGCTAGAGCTCTAATGTTTGGGCAGACAGACGTTACAGCCATAAGGCTAAGAACAAAAAAGAATGTCTAGGTCTGTGACCTGGAAGCAGAAAATTTTCATCCACAGGCCGAGAGTTTTGTTAGGCATGAGCCAGTCAGTCTAGGCTGTGACTAGAACTGGGGTCATTAGTCTTTGCCAAATATGGGTATAACAAAAGTTAGACAACCAAAATGATGAAGAAATCCTGAACCACAAAACTAATTAAGAATTGGTCTAAGATCAGTGAACCCGACAGGACTCTGATGGAAACATTCTGAAACATCCCATTAAGGTGCCTACATGGTACAAAGAATAAGTGGGAGTCTCATTGAAGACAAACCAACTGTGGATAAACCCATTAGCAAAATGTACAGAGACATACCAAACACACCACCATATACAACAGCAAGAAAATGCAACAAATCAGACAATCCATATCTGACAAACTGAAGGAAATAGAGTAATTTTAAAGGACCTTAAAATACATTTTAAATAACTTTTTAAAAAGGAAAGATGAGAACGCATAAAACAAGAATAGAACATTATAGAAAAAAGAAGAAACCAATTTAAAAGAGAATGGTATAGATATTCAAATATAAACAATATCTAACCTTTAAATGTTTTGAAATATTCGGCAGATGCTTAGATGGAGACTATACACAGTTGAAAAGAGAATGTATAAGTTTGAAAACACCCGGAGAAACCATTCAAAGTGTAGAACAAACAAATGAGATGAAAAATATGTGAAGGAAGTTAAAAGAAATGAATGATAAAAAAATAAAGATACAAGGTGGTAACTTTGGTTAAATCTGAAGAGGTAAGTCAGCCTCATGCATTCGTGCCATATTTTCCAACTAGATAATCAATAAATATTTGATGAATATTGCCCCATATTGGGTAAAGAAAAAGAAAAAAAGTAGTAGCCTCCGACTTCGAAAACATTAAAATAGCTAGCAGAAAAATACTGGTAGTAACAGTGACTATGTTAAAATTGTAACTTATGGGCTGAAGTTAAGGAAACTACCGAAGAAAGAGTAGATGTAGTAATTTTGGATTTTAAAAGGGTATTCTAAATTTTACATTGTCTTTCTGTTTAAGTTTTCTTCACCCATCCCATTGTATTTGTCTTCTATCTCTCTAGCCTAGCAAGTTATGGTGTCCCACACTTCCTTCCATCTCATGCCATTTTTGGTTATTTAGAATAGCCTCTTTCAGCCAAACCATAGGATTCTTCTTTTTTAAAAACAATGTTTCTTATCTGTGTCCATCTTCATCAGACACATCTGGTACAATCGTTAAAAAATGCCCTCTCCAAACATAATGAATCAGTCTTCAGGTTGGGTTCCAGAAATTTACGTTGTTATAATAACAACCTACCTAAGGGATCTATAGGTACATTATGCTTGATGAACCACTATTTTCAATGGTCCTCAACATTTTTCTCTTAAAATAGGTCTTCCCAGCTCCATTCATTCTAAATTATTCCAATCACCTGGATATCGTAAATTCTTCAGTGGCTGGAACAGGACTCATTTTCTTAGTATTGCCCAAACATACCAATGATTTCAAACGAGAAAAGAATCACTGCCAATTTACCTAGCTTTCTCAGAATATGAAATATTCACTCAATCTCCAAAGAATCTGCAATAGCTACCTTTATACCTTCTTTCCTAGATCTCACTGATTCTATTAAAATTACCTTTTCCTCTGCAAGTTTCAAAAGAAGTAGCTTAAAAAGATACAGTACATGAATCTGGTAAAAAAAAAAGTGTTGTTAACTCCATCTGATCTCCCTTTAAATACTTAGGCTTAGGATACTATTTATAATAAAGAAAAAATCATGCAGCTGATAACCTGGATGATAACGGATTATTTTTCAATATCAAATCTGTTAGAGCCAATTTGTGCTTCAAGACCCTTACAGCCACTTGATTAAGTTTCCTCCATTTGCTTGTCCACACTAGTACACATTTCATCAAGTGCATAAGCCAGCACAAAACTGTCTGTGGTCTTTACCAATCAGGGAGAGGAAAGTGCACAACCACAGCTGGGGCAAAAGCCCTGCTGCACATAATGAAGCTGTGAAATTGCAATTCTTCTCTCCAGATACTCCACCTGCCTCTGCATCACCAAGGCTGCTCATTCTCTCCTCCCTGACCTCCCTGCCCTTGCTGGTGTGTATCTCTTGCACCTGCCCTTTCCAACATTCTGCTTGTCTCTACAGAGTCGAGGAGACAAGAATATCTATAAAGCTGTGATAACAGCAATTACAAGTACACTCCAAAGGGAAACCAAACAACAAAGCATTAACCAGGGCGTTTCCACTGGACTCAGCCCTGACAGTCTCCTTTTTTCCCACTCTGTTCACGACATGTTGCTTTATAGAGAATAAACCAGAATTCAATTTAATGATTCATGCCCAAGGCATTTAGAATATACCAGGCACAGGAGAATAGGGAAGAGGAGCAGATTATGAGAGAGATTTGAACTCAGCTTCGGCTCAGCAAATCTTTCTGATTTTCAATTTTTCACCTATAAAATAGGGACATTTACATTGTAATACAAATGTGAGGGTTATGTGTTAATTGTAAAGCATTATAATATATTATTCATGAAAGAGCTGCCTACTGCCGACAAGGAACTTGTCATTTAATAGTTTCCATTGTGGTGAGGTAGCATGAGAATATGTAGCATGCCTTAGTCTGCCCAGGTTACCATACAAACTGCCATGGACTGGGTGGTTTAAACAACAGAAATTTATTTTCTCACAGTTCGGGAGGCTAGAAGGCTGAGATCAGATTGCCAGTATGGTAGGGTTCTCTCGAGGGCTCTTTTCCAGACTTGAAGAAAGCTGCCCTCTTGTTGTGTTCTCACATTGTAGAGACAGAACTGTCTATGGCCACACCACCCTGAACGCACCCGATCTCCTCTAATCTCGGAAGCTAAGCAGGGTCGGGCCTGGTTAGTACTTGGATGGGAGAGAGAGTGAGAACAAGCTCTCCAGTGTCTCTTCCTATAAAGACACTAATCCTATTATGAAGGCCCTACCCTCATGACCTCATCTAAATCTAATTATATTCCAAAGGCTCCAACTCCAAATACCACCACGTTGTAGATTAGAACTTCAACATATGAATTTAGGATAGACACAAACATTCAGTCCATGACAGAGCACCACTATGGCCTGTGACCTTTGAGACCAGTGTTACATACTTTTATACTGAAACTAGAAGTAAAGCTGCTCAGGACAGCAAATTAGAGAAATCTGAAAAGCTTCCTCGAATTATATTCCATTCTGTAGTGTAGTATGACTCTTCTAAAGAGTATGCATCATTAATGTCTCTACTGGAAGGGAGCTGATGAAATACTCCTTCCCTATGGTTCAAGGTGAACAGTAAGAGGGAGTCATGTATTGTTCTACTGCAGACTGACTTCACATTGGAGAAAAATCCTGTGAAAATAAAATCAGTTCTTCTGTCCTCAATTTACATAATCCAAATTCAGTGTTGGGGCTATCAGAACTGAAACCAGGGTGTTTCCACATCTCACTAGAAAAACCTCATGTCAAATGTAAAGAGTTGAATTGTGTCCTTACAAAAAGATCTGTTGAAGTCCCTAACCCCCAGTACCTAAAAATGTGACCTTATATGGAAGGTTCTTTGCAGATGTAATTAGTTAAGATGAGGTCATACTTGAGGAGAATGGGTCCTTAATCCAATATGATTGGTGTCTTACAAATGATGCCCATGTGAAGACAGAAACACACAGGGTGAACACCACAGGAACACAGGGGTTTAGAGTGACACCTCTACAATCCAAGGAATGCTAAGCTTTGCTGGCAAACCACCAGAAGCTAGGAAGAGGCAAGGAAGGATTCTCCTATAGGTTTTAGAGAGAGTGTCACACTGCCAACATATTGATTTTGGACTTCTAGCCTCCAGAACTGTGAGACAACAAATTTCTGTTATTTTAAGCCACCTACTTTGTGGTGTGTAGTTACCAGATCCCCAGGAAACAATGACCTATGGTAACATGTCCTAGGAGCTACAGTGAGCAAAACGTCCCCTGCCTTATATTGGGTGATAAATCTATTATAAGACAGTCAAAAATAATTGCATTTCTACTTTTAGGAAGTCCTGGGTAAAAAGCAATATTAAAGATAAAGGGATAAAGCTCAGGATTCTTCTGGTGGATTGGGGGGTTTTGTTTTTTAGAAAGAAAAGCTTTCAGGAGATGCAAAGGGCAGTTCTTAGTACAGGAAGTTTGCTCACTGGCACAGATCCCCTCCAACTCGCATTCTCTGATTCTCAGAAATGGGTAGCTTTGGGGAACACTGCTTATGTCTGTCCCTGATTTGACAGAATATTCTGAGCGTCCTGAATATTCTGAAGCATTCCTTCAGCTAGTGCTCATGGTGACCATGGAAGGTGGAGGGAGATGAAGTTACCTCTGATTTAGCTACTGAGAGCATCAGGATTTACTTGCCAGCCAACAACTGTCCTCTGCACAGCCCCTCTCAGCCTGAGCACACCTGGTACCTTGTATTCTACCACTGGGTATCACCTCCTACCAAGAGAGTGGCCTGCGAAGTCAGTGAAATGAGCCCCTCTCTTCAGTTCTGGTTCCTCACATTTCTTGCTTGGCACCTCTGTTCCAGTTTCCTGAGCCCTGCCTGCCGTCTGTGTGGATGCTACACTCCTCTGCTGCAGCTGTTAGTTATGCTTGCCTCTCCCACCGCTGACTCCTGCCTCTCCAGTCCTACCAGGCTAATCTCCTGCCCACTGCTCTGCTTTCTGGCATTGGCTTTCTGCCTCCTTATGTTGTGTCTCCAGGTCCTCTTCTCCATTCATTTATGCTGACACTGAAAAAGCATCCACATTCTTCTTTTGTAAATGTCCTCATAAGGTAGTAATATGCACCTCTTCAGAAGCAGAATAGCTGGCTTCTGACCAGAATATGCAGAGACTTAGTGTATTGCAGGCAGTGACAATGTCCCTGATATGGCTATCTAGAAGTGTAGTTGGCATAAAGACAAACATAATAGAACCCTCCCTTTATTTATGAGATGGAAAAAAGATACCATGTAACTGTAGACTGAACACTTCATACCCTGGACCCGCCCCAGACAAAGGTGAATGTCTCCTCAATGGTAAGGGAAAAAACCAAAATAGAACAAGGATAAAGAGCTGGTAATTTCTAAAATATATTTTTTACTTATTCATTTCTCTACCCAGCTACCACTCACTATACTGCCATGATAACCTATTGGAGAGAATTTTAATAGACTGCCTTAGAAAGATAACAAAATGACTAACTCATACACTGATTGCTATGGACTGAATGTGTCCACCCAAAATTCATATGTTGAAGTTCTACTCCCAAATGTGTGGTATTTGGAGATGGGGCCTTGGAGAGGTAATTAGGCATAGATAAGGTCACGAGACTGGAGCCCTCATGGTGGGGTGTGTCCTTACAAGAAGAGCAAGAGACCAGAGCTCCCGCTCTCTCTCTGCCATGTGAGGATACAGAAAGAAGACAGTGAACTACAAGCCAAGAAGAGAGCAGAACCCAACCACGCTGACAACCTGATCTCAAAATTTCTAGCCTCCAAACCCTGAGAAATAAATGTCTGCTGTTTAAGCCTCCCAGTCTATGATGTTTTAAGAACATGAGCTAAGGCATTGATAAACTACTTTTACATAAAATAAATTTACTAAAAGCTATTTTAATCTAAAAAGCAGAGTAAGGAGATAGTGGCACAAATAACTAAGAAACGTGTGGATGGTAGGGTTGACTGTATAATAAAGCATTGAGTTGATGAACTGCTGCTATGATCGAAAGCCTTACTCTACACTCTGACCATGGAGACACTGGAAATGTGTGGGAGGCTGAGAAAGGACAGGTGTCACAAAGGACAATGGGAAGACAATAAAATTTTGGATACACCACATTTTTCCCTAGTGAAGTCTTTTCTCATATTGTTTTGCACAACTTTGCTCCTTTCCTCCACAATAGATAGAATCAGCCCAGGTGTTTTATAGCCCAGCTGGCTAGGTAAGGGCAGCCAAGGACTTCTCAACGTTTGAGTGGTGGCTGTAAATCTAGCTCACTCCAAGATTAAGTGTGAGGATCCAAAAGGATGCAATCTTCAAAAGAAGACACAGATTTAAAGTTTTTTTTTAAAATCATATGCTCTTCTGGTTTAAAATTTCATTCTTTATCCAGAAATAGATTTGTTTCCAGAAGTTTGAAGAGTCAAACTTACTGTTTTCGAATGTCCCCAGTCCCATTCAATCTATTTGATTATATAGCTGGATATCTGATTTGTAATCATTTATCACTTTAATAGGAAAGGTCTGAAAGGGGGAAAAAAGAATGCTTGTTAGGATTTATGTATTGTAATAGGTTCTAGGCCCTCGGACCCACAAATTGTCTCTTTAGCTCATACTCCTAAGTCATACCTAATTTACTTCAGAAGCAATACATATTTTGTGTCACATAGTCTATTTAGCAGAGTTGGATTATTACCTGAGACTATTTCTTTCTGTGATATATACTCACTCACAAAATTTGAAGGACTCCTTTTGTTGTATAGTGTTTTCTATATAATCTTTCTTTCATTGATAATAAATTTCTTAAAAGTCAAATACAACTTAGATGTTTATTTTCAAAAGAAATATTTTTATTTTATATCCAAATGAGTGATATAAATGTGATAGTACAATTCATAACTTTCATATGTTTAAAAAAATTCAGAAATTTTCCAAGCATAGGAGCTCATATACACGTTGTAATAGATATTATACTTGTTATGAGAAACTGAGGCTGTGGTTGGTACATTACCAAAAATTACACTAGCATTTAGGATATAAATCTATGCTTTCCTGTCTTCTCTCTACCTTTTAGAATCTTGAGTTCTCAGCTTTTCACATTGGTTGCTGTGATTGTCTTTTCCAACGTTACAAACACTAGTCCATGAAGAAGTGTGTGTGTGTGTGTGTGTGTGTGTGTGTGTATGTGTGTATTGATGGTAAAATTAACGGGATCTTAGAAACTGTGATCTAACAGACCAAGTCATGGGAGATGTGCAGAATCCAATTGCAATTTCCTCTTTTAAATTGACAAAAATTGTATGTATTTATTGTGTATACCTTGTTGTTTTGAAATATGTAACATTGGGAACTGGCTAAATAAAGCTAATTAACATATACATATTACATAAACATTTCTTTTGTGGTGAAAACACTTAAGTCTACTCTCAGCAATTTTTAAGAATGAAATACATTGTTATTAACCTTAGTCATCATATCGTACAATAAATCTCCTGAACTTATTCCTCCTATCTAGCTAACTGAAATTTTATATCCTTTGTCTAACATCTCTCAGCCATCCCCCCACCAACAACTTTAGCCTTCGGAAACCACTATTCGACTCTCTACTTCTATGAGATCAACTTTTTTAGATTCCACACGAGTGAGATCATGCAGTATTTGTCTTTCTGTGCCCAGCCTATTTCACTTAACCTAATGTCCTCTAGGTTCATCTATGGCATCCCAAACGACAGAATTTCCTTCTTTGTAAAGGCTGAATAGTATTCCACTGTGTGTGTGTGTGTGTGTGTGTGTATGTATATAGGTGCCCCATTTTTGTCATCCACTCATCCATTGGTGGGCATTCAAGTTGATTTCAGATCTTGGCTATCATGAAAAATGCTAAATATAGGTCTTTTTAATATCCACAAAAGAGCTATGGACAATCAAAGAGGAAGAATATAAAAATAATCCATCATTTTATCAGGGAAAGGCTGTTGAAGTTACTATCTTACAACCTCTCTGAGATTTTACAGACTCAAATCAGGGGAAAAATATCCAGTAAAATGTAACTTAAAACCAACAGAAACCAGCTGAATTTGATGTGTTTAGATGAAGAATTACTGTTGTAAAACAGCCAGAGTGTATGTTCTCTGGTGCAAGGTAAAAAACACTTAGGTCCATGAGCTGTCCCAGTTCTTGTGAGATGGTAACCCCAATGTAACCAGAATGGTAAGCTACATCCTTAGTGGGAAAGTATTTTTCAACCCTGGCAAGACTTAGAATTAGGTGCATAGATGATTAAATTTACTTTGTACTTTGGAAGGCTTTGTAAAATCAGGGGATAAAAGGATTTAAATGTACCTTACAAGGTTTAAG
>NW_012150063.1:10584375-10606405 GCF_000956105.1 Propithecus coquereli | reverse complement strand
TGCATCTAGAAGGTTTTATAAAAATGTTTAATAAACTGAATTCTAATGTAAAATTTCAAGGAACAAATATTCTTTTGTTTATTTATTTTTTTTCTTCTCACAAAAGCCTCTCCTCTAACCCAAGGAGAAAAATAAGAAAAAGAATAGTCACATACACACGGGACATTTTTGTCAGGAAAACACCTGCCTGTTCCATGTTGAGTAAATAACCAGGCCGAATGTCCACGGTCTAAGGGCCACCTGGAGCCAGCAGTAGCCAGTCTCCCTGTGTGCTTTGGTTCTCTCTCAGCAGGGAGAAATGGGGCAGAGCAGCTGCTTCATGATGTCTCTGGGTTTGAAGAGAATACTAAATTAATTATAACAGAAATGGGTGAGGAAAAGGTGTGTATGGCTGGATATTTTCATTGTGAAAGACACAATACACCAGACAATTAAGGGGATGGTTTTATTCAGGCTCTTGCATAATGAGGAGAACATTCATTAACAAGGAACATCTCAAAGAAGACAGAAGGAAAACCTTGAGTTGTATATAACAAGAGAGTTGTTAAGGAAGGCTAGAGATAGGCCCTATTTTGGAATATGCCAGCACTGGGGAGTCTTAGTTATTACCCTAGCCATTTCTCAGAACAGAAGGGGGAGAAGGGAAGGAGATTTCTCAGCCATCCTTGTATTACAGGAGCCCAGAACTTAGATAAAGTTTAACATTGTCATCATAAATAAGCCCACGTGAAACTGGATATTTAACAATGTTTGTGACTTTAAAAATCAGTCCTGAAAAAAGCTGAACAATTGTTTTTCACTTTCTTTCCTTTCTGCCTTCTTTCCTTCCTTTTATTTTTGTTACTATGAAAATATATCTATTTGAAATACTTTTAGTACAAAAACACATACAAAACAAAACGTCATATAAATCATTTCCATTCAAAATTAACAATGTACGTCCTTTCGTGAAAAATACTGTCCTTTATTCTAAGATTATGTCCTCTCTACTTTTTTCTTATTAAAATTTCTTATCATTTATAAAAGGATTTATGGCATTTATGTCATTTCTTTTTAAAATAGAAAGGTTAATAGCTGTATGTTTGCGCTCCCAATTTTTGGTTAATCAGTTTCGTCATTTGAATCAAGTATGGGAGATATTCTGTGAAGTAATGCCATAGGTGGGGTCACAAAGCCTTAACATTTCTCAAAGATCCTTCCTGCAGTGTGCTTTTATCATGCAAATATTCTAGGAGAATTAACATGCTGTCATTAACACCTTAGTGTAGAAAAGTTTTCCTATCAACTTCCAACTGGGATGACCTGGGGCAGTAGAGACTACAGAATGTTTTGGAGAGAAAAGGGATAAAAAGGGTCACCTCAGGTACATAGGGGTGGAAGAACACTCATAATATATACACATGACTTGCATTACAATTTTGCCAAAGGCCACATTTAGGCACTGCTTAGTTACAATTTAACATTTTTAATCTTTTGTTCCTGTCTGCACAGAAAACAAACAATGAAATTATTCAAGCTCATTATCCTCTATTCTTACAATAGGAAATTACAGTTGAAAGATCCAGCCCAGGAAAATTAGCTAAAGTGTAACAGTCAGAGCTGGGGTCAGGTCATCAACAGTATAGACCAAATTAGAGACAGGCAGAATCTGGCAGGAGGAAGACTTGCTTGGGGCAGTCTTCCTCTTCCTGCTGCAGGCAGCATGAGCCCTAACATTGGCCATGGCTAGAGACAAATAGCTGATGTCAAGTATTTTCACAGTGAGCAAGAAGTGGGCACTAGCATTTAGCAATTATTAGAAGTATAGGTCAGAAGTCAGTGTTGGGTAGATGAAGTACAAGGAATTACGCTGGGATACTTAGCCAGGATGACACTTCCAAGTGAAATGTACAGAATAAGAGAAACTTTATGAGGATCTAGACAAGACATGCATTCAGGCCAAATAAAATGGAAAGGAAATCTAGTTAACTATAACACATGCCCTGCTAATTAGAATCTTGTTACCAGTCAGAGTAAGACTAATAACCTGGCTGGCTTAATACAGAATCTATAGGTCTCCAAGTATCTATATTTTTCTTATTGGGAGCCAAGCTATTTCTGTAACCTAGAGTGGGGCCAGGGCTTTAAGTAAAGGTGACTCAAATTATGGGAAATAGAGGAAATTATCACAGAAACAAAAAAGTGGTTTGAAAGTCAGAACCACATGACAGTTCATTTGGGCACCTGGAACAGGGGTGTGGAGAAGATTACTGGGCAAGCTTTGAAGGTCATTAATTAAAGATAAAAGATTACTAGGTACTACGCAATCATGAATTCTTTACATATTTCCAATTCAAGAAGTGAATTAAAATATAGGAAAATGTGAGACCAGGGTGGGAAAGGAAGATGAAACTTCTAAATATTTCGAGGAGATATGACACAGCTCAGGGATCCCTCATAACTCCCAGGTCCTGAGATACACTAAGAGAAAGAAAATGTCATTAAAGATAAGCAATATAATATTTCAGAGATATCCTGATGTCCTAATCATATTGGCCAAATGGCCAAGTGAGGTCTAAGAGTATCTATATATTTTTTTTTTCTATTGGGAGCCAAGCTATTTCTATAAAAACTTTTCTATAAAAAGATTGAAGTGAAAAATAATACAGTTGGCTATGGTTAAGTATACAGGCTTTTCCCCCATGTATTTTATATTTCCCATGGTATTTTAAAGAAGTCCTTCAGGTATTAAAGCTTTCCTCTTAGCCTAACACCTGAAAGATAATATGTTCTTGAGCTGATTGAACTGAGCAGGCCCCAGAAGCTCTAAATATGTCTATCATCCCCTTTAGCAAATATTATCTGCATTGAAGCCATAATTTAAACACACAAGGTTAGTTTTCTAGTGCTTTACAACATGATATGTTACACACAGCCTAAGCATAAGGAAGATTGCACTAAGAATTACCTTCCCCATTCTCCAAAAGTCCAAATTCTCTGACTTACTTGATATTACAGAAGAAAGATTGGTAGAAGAAAGAATGGAGGAGAAATAATATTTATTGAACATCTAATATGTAATAGTCAGAATGTTAAGGCCCATCTACTTAGGTCTTCATTTATTTTTCATATCTCAATTATATCCCATTTATTCCCAAGTGAATTATCTCATGGGCTTCTCATAAGGCACTTCTATATATATTATCTTATTTATTCCTCATAAGAGCCCCTGGGTCAGATGTGTTTATTCCAATTTTATTGATGAGAAAACTGAGGCTCAGACATATTAGGTAATAAGTCATAAATCACAATTAATTGGCATAAGAAAACATTACTAAATCTAAAAATATCTATTTTTCTAACATCTGGCTGTTTTTTAGGAATCAACTCTCCAAAGCAGACATTTGCACACAATGGCCAGCATAAATATGAAGTAATTTTCTGTATCACTCTAATCATTGATATAAATAAAGCCATTAGAAAATTATATAATGGAAATGAACTTAATTTTTGGTACCTTCCCAATTCCATCTCTTCCTCCTCTGATATTATGATATAATAAGAAATATATATTTGGTCTTCATCCCCAGTTCCTGGTACAAGATCTTGTCTCTACTTCTAAAACCCTTGTAAACTTCCTGAGTGATAGGCATGAGAGGAGCATAACAAGCCCCTTGCAACCATCCCTGAGTCTATGCTAATGATTTGACTATTGGAGAATGGGAGCTGGTTGCCAGAGGAACCAACCATGTGATTATAAGGCTAGAATCTTCAGCCCCATCCTCCCTTGGGGAAGGAGACAGGGACTAGAGACTGAGCTCAATCATCAGTGGCCAATGATTTAATCAAACATGCCTATGTTATGAAGTCTCCATAAAAACCCTAAAGGAAGTGGTTCAGAGAACTTCCAGTTTGATGAGCACATGCAGGTGCTAAGAGGGTGGCATGTGTGAGAGGACATGGAAGCTCTCTGCCCTTCCCCCACCTTGCCCTGTGTACCTTCTCATCTGGCTCTTCCTCTGTATTCTTTGTAATATCTCTTATAATAAACCAGTGAATATAAGCAAATGCTTCCCTGAGTTTTATGAGCCATTTTAGCAAATTATCAGACCCAAAGAGGAAGTCTTGCTAACCGTTGATTTATGGCTGGTAGCTCAGAAGTGGCATCTAAGTGAGAACTGTTTTGTGGGACTGAGCCCTTCACCTGGGGGGTCTGCACTAACTCCAGGCAGTTGGGGTTACAATTAAGTTCAATAGTAGGATATCTAATCGCTGTCTGCCAAGAATTGGAGAATTGGTTGATATGGGGAAAAAACCCCAACACGTTGGTGTCAGGACTGTGGTCTGTGTATTTTTTTAACCTTCCTTCTCCCAGTTCACAGGTCTCCCTTTCCATGAAGCATTTCCTGAATAGTCTGCCTGCCTCTCCCCCCCACACCCCCCCGTCCCCATGCTTCTCCTCAAATTAACACAAATTAACATTTGTCATTGAGCATATACATAATACTCAACACAGTGTGTAGTATGTATTAATAATAGACCCTCACTAGATATTTTTTTAATGGACAACTGAATGAGTGCTCTAGAATTATGTCGATAAGAATAGAGCCCATGGTAATGGGACAAACTTACATAATACAATACCCAAAAGCCCCATCTCAAATGGAAAATGTAAACTTTATCCAGAGAATATGTTTTTCACAATTCTTGGAGACATCGTAACAATCTAGAATGAAGATGCTGTCAAAAGTTCTAGATCCATTTGCCCATAAACTGGAAATACCACAAGCCATGTGCAAGGAGGCAGGGGCTTTCTTCTCCCACAATATCAGCAGGCATTAAACTTTAGCAGTGGTTGGGCTTGCCCAGCTGAACACACAAGACCTAAAAGCAAAGGTTTCAAGCAGGATACCCAGAAGACAAACTCAACTTGCAGGGATTCACGGTGTGCACTAGAGTTTTTTCTAACTTTTAATTTATTGCCAACTTTTAAACAAGGGTAGATTTCAGATAGAAATCTGGATTTCCAACTTAAAAAAAAATCCTGAAGATCTGGTAATGTTGAATCCACATAACCATATAGCAATTATGGGCTGAGTCTGAATAGGGACTATCAACTTCAGAGGGGCTGATGCACCCTATGTTTTTGATGGTCCCTCTTCATAAATTTATGCCTTTTTCATGAACTCTCAACGCATTTGAGTTTGTTGCTCCTGGCCTAGAGTCATCTAGAAAACTTAATGCGTGTGATAGCATATATGAAAATGTCCTCAATTTTAAAATATTAGTATTCATTAGCAAATAATAAAGCACTGTACTATGGATGTGTGACATGGGAAAAAAAAACTGTCTATAAATTGTATAATATACATGTGCTCAGGCTTCTTTTTCACCATACTGTTGACAGTAGAAAGATGTGCCTTTCTTTTTATCTTATATTTTGGTGCCATGAACTAGTAAGTTGCCCAATGAACAAAGGGAAACTAATGCATCAGACCTAAAGAAATTACACATGGATATATCTATTGACTAAATCATTTAAAATACTTATTGAATACATTGCCCATCATTATACATGGTGTTGGATTTTAGCAGTGAAAAAAGGGACTCAAATCCCTGTCCATATCGATCTTATTGTCTAGTGTTTGTGTTTAGAAGGAGAGGGCAGAGAAGAGGATAAATAAACAAATAAATAATATGAAACATAAAAGATCACATTGTGATGACTGGTTTTAAAAAAAATTAAGAAAGAGGAATAGGGAAATCTAGGTTAACATAATTCAAAATAAGGTAGTCAGGGAATGTGTCACTAAGAAGACAACACTTGAAGTGATGACAGAGCAAGCCATGAAAATAGCTTGGGAAAGAACCTTCCACAAAGAACGTAAAACAAGAGCAAAAGAATCGAGGCTATAGAAACATGGCTGCATGTTCAAGGGATGGAAAGGACGGCAGTGTCTGGATGAATGAGCAAGAGGGAGAGTGGCAGGAGGCCAGGGAAGTTGTCAGAGAGTGAATCGCATATTCCCTTGTGTGTTATTTTAAGTACCTGAGCTCTACCCAAAGGGAGAGTGTTTAGAGTAGAGATATGATATCATCTGGTTTTATATTTTAAAGGGATCATTTGGGCTGCTGTTTTGGCTGTTGAGTTAGACTGTAGGAGGGAAAGGGTGGAAAACAAAAACATTACTTGAGAAGAATGTCCAGGCAAGAGAAGATGTTGGCTTGGACCAAGATAAAAGCAATGGGAATGATAAAGAGGCCTCGGATTTGGAATGTAACTCCAGATAGAAATTACTAAGAGATATATGTCCTGGAAGAGAAAAAAGAAGTCAAAGATGACTCCAAGGCTTTTTGACACGGGAAACTGGAGGGTAAAGTTGCCATTTGCTAAGACAGAAAAGACTAAAACAATTGCATGGGAGGTGGGTTATTATTTGAGGTTCTACAGAGAAACAGAATCAATAGAATATAGAGATAGACAGATAGATAGATAAAGAGACTTATTATATGGTATTAGCTCACATATGGAGGCAGAGAAGTCCCACCCTCTGACGTTTGCAAGCCGGAAACCCAGAAAAGCCAGTGCTGGTATTCAAAGACCTGAGAGCTAAGAACCAGTGGTGGACATTCTAGTCTGGATCTGAAGGCCTGAGAACTAGAAGTGCCCAGAGCATGATAAGATTAAATTGGGTCTAACTGATCAACACTAATGTGCATACACAGGAAGTAACATTCATAGGGTGTTGGGCAGGTGGAAGGGGGAGGAGGAGATGGGTAAATAAATCCACACCTAACGGGTGTGGTGCGTGCTGTCTGGGGGATGGACACTCTTGTCAGGTGGTGCAAAGGCAATTTATGCAACTAAAGCATTTGTGCCCCTTTAATACTCTGAAATTTAAAATAAATAAAAGATTGATGTCCCAGCTCACACAATCAGGCAGAGACCCAATGTAACCTTTCTCTGCCTTTTTCTTCTATTTAGACCCTCAACAGATTGCATGGTGCCCACCCACATTGGGAAAGGCCATCTGCTTCACTCAACCCACCAACTCAAATGCTAATCTCTTCTAGAAACACTCTCTCAAACACAATCAAAAATAATGTTTAACCAGCTATCTGAGCAGCTCATGGCCCAGT
Organism: Propithecus coquereli; assembly: GCF_000956105.1. Classification (NCBI taxonomy): domain Eukaryota; kingdom Metazoa; phylum Chordata; class Mammalia; order Primates; family Indriidae; genus Propithecus; species Propithecus coquereli. The sequence goes on along the minus strand of NW_012150063.1, from coordinate 10,599,286 downwards.
CAAATTGACACAGAAAATTAACCACCACAGAGGGTAAATCAAGAGGTTACTTCAGGACACTTCAAGTTTCAGATGCTTAGTAGGTAATCAAGTGGACTAAAGGTAAATCTTGGGATTCCACTATTAATATTTAAAGATGCTAATTACAGTCGTGCATACACAAATGGTCACCCCTCTTCCTCATAATAATTACAATCTGATGAATCTGGAGTGCCATCTTCAAGGCTAAAAGACATTTCACAAAAAGCTTGTTTAAAAAGAATCATGTAAAGGTGTTCCTTGACTTACAATAGTTCAATTTATGATTTTTCAATTTTACAATGGTGCAAAAGTGATATGCATTCAGTAGAAACCATACTTTGAATTTTCATTCAAAATTCCTTAAGCCTCTTTTATAAAATAGGCTTTGTGTTAGATGATTTTGTCCAACTGTAGGATAATGTGAGTGCTCTAAGCACGTTTAAGGTAGGCTAGCCTAAGCTATGATGTTTGGCAGATTAGGTGTATTAAATGCATTTGTGACTTATAGTATTTTCAGTTTACAGTGGGTTTATCAGGACTAATCCCATCTTAAGCAAAGGACCACCTACAGTTCACTTTCAAGGAAATGTCCAGATCTCCAGCTAATAAAGGAAAACTTCATGAATATATTGCTCTCTTTCAGAGGTTGGTTATTTTTATTTTCTAAGATATAAAATTAACAGAATCTTAATTTGCGTACTTGGTAACAAGGTGATCTCCAACAGCTGAACAAATAAGTAAGCTAGTCAAACAACTCAAAGAATTTAAAACTTCTCAGAGTTTCAACTCACAGTCTGACAGCCAGGCAGCAAGTGACAAGTGCTACTCATCAAAAACAAAAAAGGAACACTTATTTTCATTCACTTTTATGTCCCTATGACAAGTTAGGTGAATGTGACATAGATATTATGAATGAGGTGGAAATAGTTCATGGTCTATTCACTGAAAAATCAATGAGGTGAGAGCAGACAAGTTAGCACTTTGCAATGTGCACCTGCTCTCCTCATACACAAAATTAAGCATTTAACGGCATTAACCTACACCACCTGCCTCAGCCTTTGCCACCTCTTTCAGCAATCTTCACTTTCTGTGACACTGCTTCAAAAACGTAAACAGCAGCTTTTTCTCCTATCTATCCCATCTAGACTCTCCTACATATTTTCAGACCATGTCATGTGGCTGGACCTGGCATTGGGCAACTATTACCACTAAAATTTTCTGAAAATCCATATTAAGAATGCAAGAAAGCTTTGGAGCAATTTATAATAAATGGGATTGATATTAGCATTGGTACTCTGAACTTAATATTCCAAACCTGAATACAGGGGCAAGATGGCTGTCTAGACACATCGCTTGTCGGACTGTCTTGACAGGAAGGCAGAAGAGAGGGGAGAAGAGTTGCAGCCTAAGTGTGGACCACAGAGAGAGAAATCAGAGACGGCTGGGCACCCCATAGAGAAAACTCGAAGCCGAGAAATAAGAAGATAAAGAAGAGAAGATACTGGTGGGGATCAAACCCAGAGAGGCTTGGAGCCCAGTGAAAGGGTAAGGGGGGATTCCCCCTCCCCCTCATAAGTGCCTTTGGTGAACAGCGGGACACTAAGTACGCTGAAGGCTCTTCCACCCTCCAGAAGCCAAGGCAAGGCAGCAAATATAGAACAGTAGTGGGGTAAACTAGCGAGTCCCAGGAGTTTGGCCAGCCCGAGTGGGACCCCCCTGCCCCCGGGAGAGTCCCACGAGAGCCCAGAGTGCCAGCTTTCTCCCATCCAGACACTTCCCCCTGCCACCTTCCCTATCCACTGCAACTGACAAAGCAGTGTGAGCTTGGGTTGTCCAGAAGCTGTGGCCCCTCCCCAACCCAGTACAACCACAATCGTAGTTTGAGCTGAGACGTTCACAAATGGCCTCTTCTTGTTTCTCTCTGGTGGGCACGTATGCCAGGCTGAGGTCTCCTCAGAAAGTGGGACCCACACCTCTTCCCCTTGAGGTCTTGTGGTGGAACAGGTGTGAACAATTTGGGAACTTTCTGCCAGCAAGTATTTCATGGGGTTGCACACAGCTCAGAGAAGCATGCTGGACTTGGTGCAACCCAGACACAAGAGGGATGCAGGGGAGAAACTGGGAGCAATACTCAGATGGGAAGGAAGCCATGCAGACATAACTGAAGGGACAGTATACTGGAGTGCTGAGGAATGAGAATCTGGCAGGCTAGCCATCCCTCCCCCATTGGAGAACCACCATATTGGATGAGGGCATGGCATTTGGAGAAAAGTAGCCTTGCACCCGGTTCCATGGCGACTGGATGCCTCAGAATCAGGCACACTGGCTGACGGGATGCTGCGGCCCCTGCCCTGACTCATTACAACATGGAGAACAATTCATGCTGAGAAATACGTGGGCGGCCATTTCTCTCTGGCAGGCAGGTGCTACAGGCAGAGCTTCCCATAGTTAGAGGGGCCCACACCTCTTCCTACAAGGATTGGTTGTGGAGCAGGGGTGCACAACTTTGGAACTCCCTTCTCAACAGCATTTTACGGAGACACATGCTAGTGGGTCAGACATTCGGACTGGGGCTGATTTGAGAGCTGGACTCAGGTGGTGAGGGAGCACACATGGAATGAAGTGATGGGAGTGTGCTGCAGGAATCCAAGGAGTGGTGATTTGGGGAAGCGCCGACTCCTCCCCGCAGAAAACTGCATCACTCCATAAGGGCAAAAAGATCCCAGCCAGGTGCCTTAGTGCTCCCCCATGAACAGCCCTGCTGGTTTGGTGAGCCCATTCTGATCTTCATACCAGCGGCGCCCCCTAGTGACCAGAGAAGCATTTGCTAAGCCCTGCAGGGGCTTTGCAAAGCCTTTTCAGGCTCCCCCATCCTAGCCACAAATTGTCTTGCTCCTCCCTCCACCTGAGTGGTGGCAGAGATCAAGCAGCCCCCGGGGAGCCTCAGGGTCTCTCCTAAAGCTTGGGGTACTCAAGGTCTCCACCTGGGAGACCAGAGTCTGCCACTGGCACAAAAGATATCTTGGCAGCTGGCTCTTTCATACAAACATCAAACAATGAATAGGAGAACAGCACTATAGTGCATCATAGCATAACCCAACTCAAGCAAACATAGCATAACTGATTCATACTCACAAGTACCACCACCAATATTGGAGATTAAGCTGAGGGTCCCAATATAAGTCACATTGCTGGGAAGAGGTGAAGACAGCAGGACAAAGGCAAACTGAAAGGATCATCAAACCTGCTTGAACACCCCATAGGCAATTTAGGACCAGCATTCTTCTCCCAGGCACAGTCAAGGGTTGATGTTCAGGGAACCAGGGACAGGCCCATAAGCCAGGCCCAGTACCCCCAGGATTGGATTGAGAGGCCAGATGAAAGGTAATCAGTGAAAGAACTCCAGAAGCATGAAACATCAGAGCAAAAGGTCACCCACAAAAGAAAACAACAACTTTTTGCCAATGCATACCAACCAAAATGAAAATATCAAAATGACAGATAAAGAGTTCCAAATTTGTATAAGGAAGCTCAATGAAACACAAGAGAAAATGGAAAACCAACACAAAGAAACCACAAGAACAATAAAGGAAATGAATGAAAAATTAACTAAAAAATTGAATTATTAAAAAAAAAAATCACTGTTTACGTCCTCTGCTATTTCCTTCCTCAATGTTTCATAGTTCTCCCTGTAGAGGTCTTTTACCTCCTTAGTTAAATATATTCCTAGGTATTTTATTTTCTTTGTTGCTATTGTGAAGGGAATTGAGTCTTTGATTTGGTTCTCCGTTGACTGCTATTGGCGTATATGAATGCCTCTGATTTGTGTGTATTGATTTTGTATCCTGAGACTTTACTGAATTCATTTATCAATTGTAGGAGCTTCTTGGTTGAATCCTTGGGGTTTTCTAGATATAATATCATGTCATCAGCAAATAGTGAGAGTTTGATCTCCTCTGCCCCCATTTGGATGCCCTTAATTCCACTGAGAGTGTGATACGCACAATTTGGGGGATGGACACGCTTGAAGCTCTGACTTGGGGGGGGATGAGGGGCAAGGGCAACAAATGTAACCTAAACATCTGTACCCCCATAATATGCTGAAATACAAAAAAAGAAAAAAATCAAATAGAATTTCTAGAAATAAAAAATTCATTGAAGAAAATACAAAACACAGTGGAAAGTTTTAAGAATAGACTAGACCAGGCAGAAGAAAGAATCTCAGAGCTTGAAGACAATACCTTCGAATTAAACAAGTCACTCAAAGATAAAGAACAGAAAAATAAAAGGAATGAACAAAGTCTACAAGACATATGGAATTATATAAAGAGGACAAACATAAGAATCACAGGCATCCCTGAGGGTGAAGAAGAGAACACACAAGAGTTAGAAACCTATTTGAGGTAATAATTTGAGGAAAACTTCCCTAGTCTTCCTAGAAATTTAGACACCCAGGAACAAGAAGCTCAGTGAACTCCTGGGAGATTCACTGAAAAGAGGCAATCACCTCAACACATAGTCATCAGACTGGCCAAAATTAATAATACAAAGGAGGAATTCCTATGAATTAGGTGAAAACCATCAGGTAATTTACAAAAGAAAAATCCATCAGGCTAACCGCAGACTTCTCAACTGAGACCTTACAAAACAGAAGGGATTGGGGGCCCGTCCTTAGTCTTCTTAAACAGAATAATGGCCAGACTAGAAATCTGCATCCTGCAAAACTAAGTTTCTTATGTGAGGGTGAAATAAAGACCTTTTCTGAGAAACAAACACTGAGGAAATTTGTCAAGACCAGACTGGCCCTGCAGGAAGTACTCAGGTCTGCATTATACATTGATCAACACAACAGACACCTGCCAGTATAAAATCATACAAAAGGTAATCCTTAGAGCCCATAGATAGTAATACTTCAAGAAGTAAAACAAAACAGTAAGATTCTACCAAATAGGATGAAGAGAAATACATCTCACTTATCAATTTTTTTAATAAATGTGAACAGTTTGAATTCACCACTCAAGAGACATAGGCTGGCTGAATGGACAAAATAATATAAGCCAAGTATCTGCTGTCTCTAGGAAATATATCTAACCCACAAGGACTCATTCAGACTCAAGGTAAAGTGATGGGAAAAAAATCCATACAAACGGAAATCAAAAGAAGCAGATGTAGCCATTTTCACATCAGACAACACAGACTTCAAATCAACAAGAACAAAGAAAGACAAAAATGATCATTATATAATGGAAAAGGGAACAATTCAACAAGAAGACATAACAATCCTAAATATTTATGCACCTAATACAGGTGTGCCCAAATTCATAAAGCAAACTCTACAAGATCTAAAAAAAAGTGACAAACAACAGCATAGGAATAGCCAGGGACTTCAAAATCCAGTGACAGAACTAGACAGATCCTCCAAGCAGAAAATAAACAAAGAAACACTGGACTTTAATGACACTCTGGAGCAAATGGGCCTAACAGGCATGTAAAGAACATTCTACCCCAAAACTACTTAATATACATTATTTTCATCAGCACATGGAACATTCTCTAAGATTGATCACATCTTAGGCCACAAAACATGCATGAGCAAATTCAAAAAACTAGAAATTATACCATGTGTCTTCTCAGACCACAGTGGAATAAAATTAGAAATCAATTCCAACAGAAACATTCAATCCTATACAAAGTCATGGAAATTAGACATCCTACTGCTCAATGATTATTGGTTCAAGGAGAAAATTAAGATGAAAATCAAAAGATTCCTTGAACTAAACGACAAAGGGGACACAAGTTATCAAAACTGTGGGATTCAGCTAGCTAAAGCAGTCCCAGGGAAAATTCATAGCCTTAAATGCCTACATCAAAAATGCAGAAAATCGCAAATGAACAATCTAATGAATCATCTGAAGGAACTAGAGAAGGAAGGACAAACTAAACCCAAACACAGCAGAAGAAAAGAAATAACTAAAGTCAGAGCTGAACTATATGGAATCAAAAACAACAACAACAATAATAACAAAAATACAGAAGTTTAATCAAACAAAAAGTTGGTTCTTTGAAAAGATAAAATTGATAGAACTCTCATAAGATTAACCAGAAATAGAAAAGAAGGGTCGCAAATAAGCTCAGTCAGAAATGAGAAAGGAGATATTATAACTGATACTGCAGAAATATGAAACATCATCTGTGAATACTATAAAAATCTCTATGCATATAAATTCAAAAACATTGAGGAAATGCACAAATTCCTGGAAACACACAACCTTCCAAGGCTCAATCAGGAAGAAATAGAATTCTTGAACAGTCCCAATAACAAGCAACAAAATTAAAGCAGCGATAAAAAGACTTCCAACAAAAAAAGCCTCAAACCAGATGGCTTCATGGCTGAATCTTACCATACCTACAAAGAAGAATTGGTACCCATACTGCAGATATTGTTTCATAACATTGAAAAGGAAGAAATCCTACCCAACTCATACTATGAAACCAGTATCACCTTGATACCAAAGCCAGAAAGGACTCAACAAAAAAAGAAAACTATAGACCAATATCCCTTATGAATACAGATGTGAAAATTCTCAACAAAATTATAGCAAACCGAATTCAGCAGCACATCAAAAAAATAATCCACAACAACAAAGTGGGCTTCATCCCAGGGATGCAAGGATGTTTCAACATTCACAAATCCATAAATGTGATACATCACATAAACAAAGGCAAAAACAAAGATCATATCATCTCAAAGATGCAGAAAAAGCATTCCACAAAATTCAACACCTTTTAATGATAACAAAGACTCTTAACAAAATAGGCATACCTGTCTCAAAATTATAAAAGCCATAAATGACAAAACCACAACCAACATCATGTTGAATGGGGAAAAGTTGAAAGCATTCCCACTTAGAAATGGAACAAGACAAGGATGCCCACTGTCACCACTTCTATTCAACACAGTGCTGGAAGTCCTATCCAGAACAATCAGACAAGAGAAGGAAATTAAGGGTATCCAAATGGGGAAAGAAGGAGTTAAACTATCAGTAATTGCTGATGATACGATCTTATACCTAGAAAACCCATAAGGTTCCACCAAGAGATTCCAGGAATTGATAAATAAATTCAGCAAAGTCTCAGGATACAAAATTAATGCACACAAATCTGTAGCATTCCTATATACCTACAACAGTCAAGCTGAGAATCAAATCAAAGATGCTATACTTTTCACAAAAGCTACAAAGAAAATAAAATACCTAGGAATACATTTAACCAAGGATGTGAAAGATCTCTACAAAGAGAACTATGAGTCACTGAGGAACGAAATTGCAGATGATGTAAACAAATGGAAAAACATATCATGTTCATGGCTCAGCAGAATTAACATTGTTAAAATATTCATACTAACCAAAGTAATTTACAGATTTAATGAAATCCCTATCAAAATACCAACAACATTTTCTCAGATCTGGAAAAAATAATTCTATGCTTCACTTGGAACCTGAAAAGAGCCCAAATAGCCAAAGCAACCTCAAACAAAAGAAACAAATCTGGAGGCATCACCTGACCAGACTTTAAGCTATACTACAAAGCTATAGTAACCGAAACAGCATGGTACTGGTACAAAAATAGAGTAATAGACCAATGGAAGAGAAAACTGGTTATAAAACCATCTATGTGTTTCCATTTCATCTTTGACAAAGCAGACAACAATATACACTGGGGAAAAGGATCCCTATTCAATAAATGGTGCTGTGAAAACTGGATAGTCAGGTGTAGATTAAAATAGGATCCATACCTCTTACCACTCCCTAAAATTAATTCAAGATGGACAACAGACTTAAACCTAAGACATGAAACAATTAGAATTCTAGAAGAGAATGTTGGAAAAACTCCTCTAGAAATAGGCCTAGGCAAAGAATTTATGAAGAACACCCCAGTGGCAATCACAGCAACAATGAAAATAAATAAATGGGATTTGATTAAATTAAAAAGCTTCTGCACAGCCAAGGAAACAAGTAACAGAGTGAATAGACAACCTACAGAATGGGAGAAAATATCCACATGCTATACATCCAATAAAGGACTAATAACCAGAGTCTACAAAGAACTCAACCAAATCAGCAAGGAAAAAATCAAACCCATTAAAAAGTGGGTAAAAGACATGAACAGAAGATTTTCAAAAGAAGATTGTCCAATGACCAATAAACATATAAAAAAATGCTCAAAGTCACTAATCATCAGGGAAATGCAAATCAAAATCACAATGAGATATCACCTAACTCCGGTAAGAATGGCTTCTACCAAAAAGTTCCAAAACAGTAGATGCTGGCATGGATGTAGAGAGAAAGGAACACTTCAACACTGTTAGTGGGACTGCAAACTAGTACAACCTCTATGGAAAATAGTACAGATATTCTCCAAAGAACTAAAAGTAGATCTACCATTTTATCCAGCAATCCCACTACTGGGGATTTACCCAAAGGAAAAAGAGTCATTTTATCAAAAAGACACTTGCACTCAAATGTTTATTGCAGCATAATTCACAACTGCAAAGATGTGGAATCAACCCAGGTGCCCATCAATTCATGAATGGATTAATAAATGTGGCATATGTATACCATGGAGTTCTACTCAGCCATAAAAAAATGAATTAATACCTTTTGCAACAAACTGGATGGGACTGGAGACCATTCTCCTTAGTGCAGTATTACAAGAATGGAAAAACAAACACCACATGTACTCTCCATTAAATTGGAACTAACCGAACAGCACTCATGTGCACAGATGGAAGCAGAATTCAACAGAAAAAAACCTGAAGACAATGGGGAATTTATTGAAATGATATTCAAACTACTTCTAAAAACATTTTTTGTTTCTACTCAACAGGTCTAACCAGTCATTTAAGAGTACTAGTTTGAAGAAAAGTACTTGACATATAGACCAGATCTCATCAAATCATTCTTGGAAGTTTACCAAAATTAGCAAAATACCTTCAAATTTGTGTGCTTTATGAGAATTGCCAATGACCTGAAGAGGTCTTTTAGGAGAATTTGTGAAGATAGGATCTATAATATGTGGATCCTCATTACCTCCCTTCTTATCTAGCTTCCATGTACTGTTTTAAAGCAGCAAATTTTCCTGTGCTCAGAGGTCTCCTCATGAATTTTCAGTTGCTCTTTTCAGAAGCCTTCACTCAGAACAATGAAAAGTTCTTTACAGTAGTGTCCCTAACAATCCTGTAGATTGGCTTCTTAAGTTTAAAAATAATCATAATGGAAGCTAAAATTTTAAATTTCTGCTTTTCTCGGAGTTTGTTGTTATTGCTTCCCAGTGCTTCTTATTTGGAAATATTAGTCATGAAAAGAATAATAAAAATGTAAATTGTTATGGCAGTTGGGTTGCCAGAGGATATTCATTCTTATAAAATCTGAATTATGCCAGGTACCCACTAATTTAAACTACAACCATACTTCATGTAATTAAAATGATGATGTGGCATAGACACAGGAATCAATCATATGGTCTGCCGTTCTTGCTTATCAGAAATAAACAATAATAATTAAAGGATGCCTTCAGCATTTTGCATGACAGGTATTTCCAAATTTATGAAAGTGAAATAATGATTTCCCTTTTGGGCAAGATTATGCCTTGCTATTGTGGTAATAATAAAAGCAGTGATGAATATCAGAATAAGAAAAAGCCTTCCTAATAGCTCAAGAATAGTTTTCCAACAATTTGTACCTTGCTAGGAGGAGCACAGCACATGAAAAATTTATTTAAGTGGAGCCTAATCATCTGTGAGAACCAAGATAAAATACTGAAGATGGGTAGAGCAAAATAATTCATACTTTTTCAAGGAAGATGCTCCAAGGTCAAGACTGACAATATGAGGGCACTCATATTGGTGAGATATGAAATAGTCTTATTGCAGCAGGAGCTTCAGAAAAGGAGCTGTAATTGTTCACAAAGTTTCTCTCAACTTGCCAAGATAATCTTCATTCATGTTTCTCTAAGCAGCAACTAAACCTTAGGCTGAATGCCGGAAAGGCCTAGATACTTGCAGAAAGCCATATGTTCTACATTCAGAATTAACCTGAAAGGGACAATGAAAAGAAAGGTAGAGGTACAACTGTGCCAAATTCAGATTCACATCAGCTGGCAGCCATAGGTCTGTTAGGTAGCGTCTTTGTTATCTTCAAGATTATCTTGACTAGGAACTCATGAACAATTATAGAAAAAGCCCAGACATATAACTTCCCCATTTTCTTCTGCAGCCTTGCCCTTGCAATTGTGTGCAAGGTGAGCCATGAGAACAGTGGATTCACGCATTCTAAAGTAATCATGGTGGGAAAAATAATCTACACTTCGCAGATGCCTGAAAGTTCATCATCCTCCTCAAGATCCATCCTCCTCAAGGCCTCACAATTTGAGGCCAAGAGTGGTGCATTCTATACATTTTTTTCCTTTAACAAGGAAGCCACACTCTCTGAGTACAGAGGAAAGAGGAATTCTTTGACCCTTTCATCCTTTATTTTTCTGTTGGAGGCCTGAGCTCTTGTGTATAAAGCTTACAGTCATAAGCTCAGCTACAAAAACTGGTTTCTTTCAGGTATTTGGCAGTCTGCTTTCCTTTAATCTTTCACTTTTTTAGAGTCATTTCAAAAGCAGCAGAATGAAAATCAAAGGCAGTTGAAAAGAGGCTGCTATTCCACTAGCTGGAGATATCTTCATGTTTTCTGAAAAACACAGATATGGGGTGGTTTCCTGTGAATACTATAACAGAAAAAAGAGTGGACTCTTTCTCCTCAGCCCCTCACCTTCACAACAAACTCATCACAAATGTAAGTGAATTTAGTCATCCAATCTTACATGATGCAGATTTTTTTCCCATCCTATTAATTCTACAAGTCTGAAATGGCTTTTTCTCAAGCCAGTCCATCCAGCAGAACTCAGGTCTAGTCTGCTCATGGACACCGTAGGAAACCTATACTTAATAAGGCTGCGATAAGTACTTCACTTAGCTCTCTAAGGTTGTGTTTACAGGGCAGGAAGAAGACTATTACAGTAAGGCTGTCCATACAGTGTCCCATGATGGATCAGATTTTGATGCTTACACAAATACAATCATATCATGGAGGATACAGAAGAATTAAAGACAATTGATCACTAGAGTTCTTGCAAATTTACCAAGATGACAGAAAAAAACTGGCAATAACTGTGAAATGTACCATTAAAAATTATGTTTAATGAAATTGTTTATTGCTTGCTTTAAGGGAAATTTTCTAGGTAAGATACTTTTCCAAGTGGAGAATGCAATAGTGGTGATAATATTATTTGCGAATCATTGTAATGTGGTTCTATAGGCATATTACACTCCAAAGCAATTTCCTGGATGTACCCAGAAGTAGATTAAAATATGACAAGACACAGAACTGCAACAGAAACAGAGTAAAAAAATTCTAAAAAGAACTAAATATAGATTGTGCACAATTTAAGTAGATACAGATATGTAGATATATTACTCAATTTAAATTCAAATATGCTATCTTTAGTCTTTACAAATAGTGGATGCATCACTTAGTTGTATTACTGAAGATATTACTATGTATACATAATGGATTTTTCTGTTATATTTGATATAACATGACCAGTTCCATATCTAGAGCTTCTATAATGATCAATTCTACCTCATCTTCAAAATTATTCCTCGTGAGAAAATATAGGCTATTTACACCAGGGGCTGCTGACTCTCAATTCAGAGTCCCTATATAAATTCCTGCATTTTAGAAACTGTTCCCTCACCCACCCACATACCATCAAACACAAATATTATAAAAGTCATGTGCAGGCCCCTATCAATAAGTTATTAAGGCATAATATGTTCACTAAAAATTAATAGATTAATAGATTCTATATATGATATGTTAAGCCTAAGAAGTTAGCAGCTTTCTTTTGCTTTTTATGAGGGTGGCATGACATGGGATAGAGGAGTTAGTGCTTTGGCAATATGTGGCAATAATTGACTCCACCTGATCAAGAATTGGATGATCACATTGCTGCCATGGGGCAGGCCTTTTCTATTGCCTATTCTATTTCCACCCCCCCCTTTTTTCCTTCTAACTGAGCCCCATTTGATTCACTCTCCTTCAAATGACCATGATTTTCAGGGAGCTGCTTCCGACAATTATTAGAGAGTGAATCTACTGACTGGTCTAAGGCTATCGTGAGAGTCTCATTCCTCTTCCTGGAAGATGGGTTCAGGCATGAGGACAGGACACAATCCTGTGCTCTTCTCCTTTCACAGCCTCTGGGCTGTGATACCTGGGAATTTGATAGCCCGGGAAGGCTTTGAAGGGAAAGTCGCATTTGACATCAAAGGTGTGATAGGGTCCCTAAGACAACATTTCCAGAAAAGGGCTTTTGATATTTTGATAATTAATAAAGACAAGTGGAAGAAAGCAGATTTGAGTTTATAACAGTAAGAGAAAAAGAGTGAACAGATGCCACTTCCAGCAGATCCCTCACTTTGGCTGCAGTTCACTTACCTGTGTCTTGGGCAATTTCCTCAATGCAAACCGGAACTGCAAAGAAAAGTAATTTTCAATGACTGAATTCATTTCTGTTAAGAGAGGTATGGCAGTCACATTATATTATTTAAAATGCCAAATAGAATGAACTAATTATATCCCTTAAAATGCCATGTTAGGGAGGACGCTGAAGCCCAGTCCCTGCCTGGTTGGAAGGAGATCAGTGCTTAGGGATGTCTGCCTGGAGCCAGCATTGAAGAATGGTAGCTGGCATGCCAAGTATTTGTCATCTTTAGTTTTGTTGATCTAATTAAACTGTGTGATATGTGTATATTGCACTTCTATTAAATCTAAATATATCTGGTAACAAGAAGAAATATTTCTAAGTTAAATTTCTGCTCGTTATTCATTTATATATTCAGTAAATATGTTGGGAGGGGGCAGAAACAACCAATTATTTATAATGCAAGGCAAGAAGTGATAGGTGGCAAGTACTGTAATAAAAGAATGAAAAAGGCACAGCATTCTCTAATTAAAATTAAACAATTTGAAGCCCTCTCTCTGAGATTAGATGGTTGACTCCTTAAGGTATCTTCAGTATTTTAGACTCATTTGCCTTTTAAAAACAGATAAAGTAGCAATTATACCTAAGCCGAAGGCATAGTCAAGAGAAAGTAAAAAAGGAAAAGGAAGAAATAGAAGAAGTTTACAGGAGAAAATTCGAGAAAACTAAATGTAAGAGATAAGAAAGAGGTGGGGAAAATGGAGAATGGTCACCAACAACTCTATATGAGGCATTCAACAACCACCTAGGAAGTCTCAGTATGGTCTTGACAGTGCTGATCATCATGATGTTTTCTGGATGCCTCCTTAGTTCTTTTTATTTGAATATTGGCTATTTTTGAAATAAAATAGGACTGCATAAAGAAATGATGGTTCCTATCCAAATCTCAGTTCACCTAATTTAACCCGTATTCCCAATATCATTATTACTAAAGCCTATCTTCAAAATCCAACCATGTAACAACTTCTAGTGCAGTGAAGGAAACACCTGTGTTTCCAATAACTCATACTAAAGATTAATTCTGGAATTGGTGATAAATCCCCTTTGATTTAAAGTTTCACCATTAGATAGTATCATCTATCAGTTTTAAATCTAGAATACCTTTTTTTGTGGAGGTTGCATACTATCTTTTTTTTTCTTCTTTTTTTTTTATTTCAGCATATTATGGGGGTACAGATGTTTAGGTTACATATGTTGATGCATACTATCTTAATCATTGAAATAAACATGATGGAAGCATACAAAAATGTTTTAAATTATCATTCTTTATGCTCCTCTTTTCTAAACTACTCATAAAGTCAATTTTTAGTGGACTATAGCAAAATATCAGAATGTATAGACTCTTCGCAGCACTTTTACTTCTGCTATGTGTTTGTATTTATATATTGAGTTATGTTGATTTTACAGTATTCCTTTTTATGGGTTGCAGTCAAAAAATTTTGATAGCCACTACTTTGGGGACTAACTTCCATAATGCTATTTACCTATTTAATTCTTTAATGGACTCATCATTAACGATGTACATACAAGGATGCAGGGAATGATTGGGAACAATTACTAAATACTCCATCAAAAGCAATGGATTGTTTTTAAAAAATGTTTGCATCCATACTTTTTAAATTTTTCTAAACAAAATCCTCAATATGAAACAGAAAAAAACAGAATTTCTCTGGTTGGAGAAGGGTTCTGCTCCCTGTCACCTCTTTTAGCCTTCCTGTGGAGAAACAGTGTTCACAACACCTGTGTCAGGTCTCAGCTCCTCCACAGGGATGTATGTCATCTTTGATAAGTTGTTCAAGTTCTCCAGACCACATTGTTCCATCTGTAAAATAAGGAATTTATAGCCCCATTATGCTCACAGACAAATTGTGACCATAAATTCACAATAGATTTCATCTCCTGAGTTTCTAAGTTGTTTCTGAGCTATTATTTTGTGCCAAATCAATGTTTTTTCCAATCATTGCAAAGGATCTTAAAAATGTGTCAAAACAAAATTAATTTCAAATAACACTAACACATTTAGGTACTTGCAGCCCTTCCTCATGATATTTGAAGATTGCTAATATTACAAATAAACTCCGACTTATAATCTAGGGAAAATACATACATTCCATCTCTAGAAATTGCCTCATCCGACATGGAATTCTATTATTTTAACTTCATTCCTTTGGATCAATGTCTGTATCGCACTAAAATGTGAAAATTTAAAAAAAAAGAAAGAAAAAAATTCATGGGAGGGTAAATCATAGACTCAGAGCTACCCAAAAGTGTAACTTAAATACTCTTCTGGAATATTTTT
>NW_012150063.1:10579053-10581320 GCF_000956105.1 Propithecus coquereli | reverse complement strand
TTTTTTTTATTTCAGGAAATTATGGGGGTGTAAACATTTTGGTTACATGTTACGACTTTGCCACATCCTAACCATGATGTGAGACGTGCCCTTCACCCCCTGCAGTGCTCACCGCATCCATTAGTTGTGAGTTTACCCACCTCCAACCCCCCAACCCCCAAGAATATTACTACTGTTTCACACACTTTTTAATCAGGTTGGTGTTTTCTTTTGTTGAGTTTTAAGAGTTCTTTGTACATTTTTGATAACAGTTCTTTATCGTATCTGTCCTTTGCCAATATTTTCTCCCAGTCCGTGGCTTATCTTTACTCTCTCTTAACAGGAGACCATTAAGCAGAAATTTTCAATTTTAAAAAGCCTAGCTTATCAATTATTTTTTTCATGGATTGTGCCTCTAGTGTGGTATCTAAAAAGTCATCATCAAATCCAAGGTCATCTGGAAATTTTCTTATGTTAACTTCTAGGAGTTTTATAGTTTTGCATTTTACATTTAGGTCTGCGATTCATTTTTAGTTAATTTTTATGAATTGCACATCAATGTCTAGAGCATTATACTTTTAACTGTAATGTTTCAATATGTCATGCACCTCAAATTGATTCCATTTTTTAATTCTTTTATTTTGAATTATAATGGATGCATGCTAGTTGTACATATTTATGGGGCACGTGTGATGTTTTGATTTGAGCATACAATGGGTAATGATTAAATCAGGGTTACTAAGGTATCAGTCACCTCAAGCATTTATCATTTTTCTGTGTTAGGAATATTCCAATTCCAATTTTTCTGTTATTTCGAAGTGTAGAATAAATTATTCTTAACTGTAATAGCCCTGTTGTGCTACTGAACACTAGATCTTATTCCTTCTATATAACTATATTTTTGTATCCATTAATCATATCCACTTTATCCACTCCCCCACTATCCTTCAACAGCCTTTGGTAACCATCATTCCACTGTCCATCTTCATAGTTCAATATTTCCTTTTACTCCCACAAAATATTATATGTTCTTTACAATATTTTGTCTTTCTGTGCCTGGCTTGATTTCGTGTATGATATGAAGTAAATGTTGAGGTTCTTTTTTCGTTTTCTTATTTTTATTTTTTGGTTTTTGTCCTATCTCCAATTGACCCAGCAACATTTGCTGGAAAAACCTTTATGTTTCTTCTTTGAATTGCTTTGGTACTTTTGTCAACAACCACTTGAATTCCTACTATTGGGTCTATTTTTGGACTCTCAATTTTGTATTTTGATCTACTTGTGCTTAACATGAGTTATTTGGAAGTATTGTATTTAATTTTGAAATATTTGGAACATTTTATCAAGTCTTTATTGCTATTGATTTCTAGTTTAGGAGCAGAAAATGTATTTATAGGCAGATAATTTACCTTGTATTATTTTTGGTACTTTAAAATGCATTAAGTCTTTTTACATGGTCCAGGATGGGGTCTATTTTTATGAAAATTTCTTATTGGAGAAGAACATGTACTCAATTGTTTTAGCTTATAGTGTTCTGCTAATGTCAATTAGGTTAATTGGTTGAAAGTGTTAATCAACTCTTTTATATGTTAACTGATCTGTGTGAACTCATCCTATGAATTACAGAAAGAAGGTTTTTTTAAATCTCCAAATATGATTGCAAATTTATCTTTTTCCCTTTAGTTCTGACAATTTTTGATTAATGAATTTTGAAGCATCTATGTTTGATTCATGTATGTTTAAGATTAATGTATCTTTTTGATTATTTGACCTTTTTATCTAATATTACTTTCTTATGCTTAGTCTTTGGAGGAAATGCATTTATTTCTGTCCTTTAACTTAAACCTTGGCTGTGTCACTGTATTTTTGTCTTTAAAG
This sequence comes from Propithecus coquereli, assembly GCF_000956105.1. NCBI lineage: Eukaryota > Metazoa > Chordata > Mammalia > Primates > Indriidae > Propithecus > Propithecus coquereli. The sequence goes on along the minus strand of NW_012150063.1, from coordinate 10,579,463 downwards.
TATTTCTTGCAAACAACATGTAGAGCATTTTTACTTTTTTAAATCCTGCCTGATAATCTCTGCCATTTATTTGGGTTCTCTACCCTGTATACATGTAATCTAATTATTGAGATGTCTGTGTTGAAGTCTATGATCTTAGTATTTACTATGTACTCTGGAGCTTTTTGTTCTTTTGTTCTTCCTTCCATGCCTTTTTGGGGGGTGCTGTAGCAGGTGTTGAATCAAATACTTTTTAATATTCCATTTTATGTCCTCTGTTGATGTTTTAGCTATGCTTTTTATTTTTAGTGTTTACTGAACCGATTACAATATACATCTTTTTTTTTTTATTTCAGCATGTTATGGGGGTACAGATGATTAGGTTACGTATGATGCCCTTACCCTCCCTCCCCCCCAAGTCCGAGCTTCAA
>NW_012150063.1:10558512-10579003 GCF_000956105.1 Propithecus coquereli | reverse complement strand
AAGTGTAACTTAAATACTCTTCTGGAATATTTTTCATATGTACCAGATGCCTAAAGATAGATAAATAAAATCGTGCCCAGTAGGGTAAATCAAATAGTGAGGAGCAAAGGCAAGCATCAGAGAAACTTTTGTCTACCACTACTGAGGATAATTCCATTTTTTGTAAAAATAATATTACATTTTGCTTGGTAGTTTACAAAACTACATCATACATTGCGGTCACTTGATCCCTGTAATATCCGTGTGTAATACATACACTTTTACAAATTCTTTTTCTGAAAACACTTAAGTAAAATGAAACCAAGAGAAAGCTGAGTAAATTGTCTAATTTCAAAAGTCGGTAAGTTGTAAGAAAATAACCTGGGAAAGGAACTTTGGCCTTCTATGGTCTTTTAGGTATATCTGCCCTCCTACTTTGCAGTGTCACATAAACCAGACTTGAGTGTCATGAAACAAACATATGAGATATCACAACCCTAATTACCAGAAACAGGAGCCCAGTCAGCTCTTTGAAGGATAGCAGGATATGCCACTTAGCATTACATTTACCTTTGGGTTTGCACTTCATTAAATTGTTCCTTGGTGACCTTTGAAAAGTTAATGTAGCATGCTTATTCCATAGTGCCAGGGTAGCTCTCTCTGGAGAGAGAATTGAGTTCTTCAAAATAAATGTAAATAAACTAACTAACTAACTAACACAAAGTATCAGTATTACTACGTGTCCTTTAGGTACAAAAAGTTTTAACATTGCCATTAAATGACAAGGGAAATATTGCTACCAACACTTGACAGAATACCGTATTTATCAACAGTGAAAATCACTGAGTAAACAAGTAGTTTATAGCCTTGTAAGATGGGGTGAAAATTTATCTCTAACTTCAACACAGTATTTTTATTTCCCTGGTTGAAAAGCTGCTGCAAGAAAAAATAATGGACATATTTGATCATTAGTTGACACTACAGAGAAAACATGAAAATGAATAAACAGCTTGCATCTTTAAATAATATTTCTGAAGATATGACTTTGTGAATCAAATACAGTTTACTCAAGGGCACTGTTAAAAATGTTTACTAAGTTGCTTCTGTTTACAGTTCAGGAAGAAGTTTACCTAAGGGCTACATTCACTGATACTCAGTTTGCTTTATTAATACCACTTGATTTGTGTTCTTATTCTTTGCTATTGTGATGTAGCACTGTTAGATTTCTGAAGTAACCTGTTAGGGCTATCAAGAGTGTTGTCTCAATAACTCTCACAGATCATCACAATGTGGGGGAAATTATAATATGCTGAACTGAATTTTTAAAATAAAGGTATTTTTGTTTTTAAAGCCATAGAATATTTCAAAGAATCCTTAAATATTATAAAGATTATCTAAGTGCAGCCCGGATAGCTAAGTAGACAACCTTCTATGCAATTTGATTTCAGAGGTCCAGCTATCAATTTCCTGCTACTCCCACAGTGACTTGTCTTTTTGCTCACTGGTACATGAAATTTAACACTTAGGGTTTCTGTCTAAAGATAGATACTTTATCTATTATTATTCAGGTAACCAAACATTTCTTAAAAAGCAGATATTCAAATGGACACCAATGTAAACCAAGACATTACTGAACACGCTATGTAAATGCCTTTCCGAGGGAGAAGCAACATTAGATGCCGAGAGGGAAGGAAAAGAATGTTTTGCCTAATGAAAAGACAGAAAAAAAAAGTAGTCAAAGTTTAAATTTTTTAGTATTTGCAAAGAGATATGTCATATGATCCAAACCATAGCACTCTCATACACGGAGTCCCTTCAGCTACTTTTCTCGAGACAGGCTGTGAATATGGTACACACTCAAAATGTCCCATACAGAGCCTGGTATAATACATTAAAGAATGCATATGAACAAAAACACCAGGGAAATGTGAGCTAACCTATATCCGGAGTGACTTTGAAATGTGTTTCTGGCTTTAGTCTTTGTGGCTTTGTTTAAAATTTTCTTTTGAGACAATTTGAGACTTATAGAAGAGTTGAAAAAATAGCACAGAGAGTTTCCATACACTTTTCACACATTTTCCTCTATATTAACATCTTACATAACCATAGACCATTCATCAAAACTAAGAAATTAACCTCAGTATAATAACATATAACGAAAGTACAGAACTCAACCTGATTTCACCAGTTTTTCCATCAACGTCATTTTCCTGTTCCAGAGTCTAATCGAGGATCCCACGTGACACTGGTTGTCATGTCTTCTTAGCCTCTTCCAATCTGTGACAGTTCCTCAGTCTTTCCTCATCCTTCACGATCTTGCCATGATCAAGTACTAAATAATATTCTATTATCTGGATGCACCCTAGTTTATCCATTTACCTACTGAAGGGCATCTTGGTTATTATAAATTTTGGTAATTATGAATAGAGCTGCTATTAATACCCATGTGCCAGTTTTTGTGTGAACGTAAGTTTTTAACTCCTTTAGGCAAATACCAAAGTGTGTGTTTCCTGGATTTGTATGTTAGAAGTATGTTTAGTTTTGTAAGAAACTGCCAAACTCTCTTCCAAAGTGGCTATACCATTTTGCATTCCCACCAACAATAAATGAGAGTTCCTGATGCTCCACATCCTCACCAGCATTTGGTGTTGGCAGTATTCTAGATTTTGGCCATTCTTCTTTTTTTTCTTTTTTTAAGATAAATTCTAAATGGGCTGTATCAGATTTTGACCATTCTAATAGGTGATTAGTGGTGTCTCACTGCGGTTTTAATTTGCATTTCCGTGATGACATATGTTGTGGAGAGCATCTTTTCAAATGCATATTTGCTGTCTATATACATCTTCTTTGATAAAGTGTTTGTTAAGGTCTTTCACACCCTTCTTTTTTTTTTATTTATTTTTTGTTTTGTTTTGTTTTTGAGACAGAGTCTCACTCTTTTGCCCGGGCTAGAGTGAGTGCCGTGGCATCAGCCTAGCTCACAGCAACCTCAAACTCCTGGGCTCAAGCAATCCTTCTGCCTCAGCCTCCCCAGTAGCTGGGACTACAGGCATGCGCCACCATGCCCGGCTAATTTTTTTTATATATTTTTAGTTGTCCGATTAATTTCTTTCTATTTTTAGTAGAGACGGGGTCTCGCTCTTGCTCAGGCTGGTCTCAAACTCCTGACCTTGAGCGATCCACCCGCCTCGGCCTCCCAGAGTGCTAGGATTACAGGTGTGAGCCACCGCGCCCGGCCTAATTTTTTTTATTTCAGGAAATTATGGGGGTGTAAACATTTTGGTTACATGTTACGACTTTGCCACATCCTAACCATGATGTGAGACGTGCCCTTCACCCCCTGCAGTGCTCACCGCATCCATTAGTTGTGAGTTTACCCACCTCCAACCCCCCAACCCCCAAGAATATTACTACTGTTTCACACACTTTTTAATCAGGTTGGTGTTTTCTTTTGTTGAGTTTTAAGAGTTCTTTGTACATTTTTGATAACAGTTCTTTATCGTATCTGTCCTTTGCCAATATTTTCTCCCAGTCCGTGGCTTATCTTTACTCTCTCTTAACAGGAGACCATTAAGCAGAAATTTTCAATTTTAAAAAGCCTAGCTTATCAATTATTTTTTTCATGGATTGTGCCTCTAGTGTGGTATCTAAAAAGTCATCATCAAATCCAAGGTCATCTGGAAATTTTCTTATGTTAACTTCTAGGAGTTTTATAGTTTTGCATTTTACATTTAGGTCTGCGATTCATTTTTAGTTAATTTTTATGAATTGCACATCAATGTCTAGAGCATTATACTTTTAACTGTAATGTTTCAATATGTCATGCACCTCAAATTGATTCCATTTTTTAATTCTTTTATTTTGAATTATAATGGATGCATGCTAGTTGTACATATTTATGGGGCACGTGTGATGTTTTGATTTGAGCATACAATGGGTAATGATTAAATCAGGGTTACTAAGGTATCAGTCACCTCAAGCATTTATCATTTTTCTGTGTTAGGAATATTCCAATTCCAATTTTTCTGTTATTTCGAAGTGTAGAATAAATTATTCTTAACTGTAATAGCCCTGTTGTGCTACTGAACACTAGATCTTATTCCTTCTATATAACTATATTTTTGTATCCATTAATCATATCCACTTTATCCACTCCCCCACTATCCTTCAACAGCCTTTGGTAACCATCATTCCACTGTCCATCTTCATAGTTCAATATTTCCTTTTACTCCCACAAAATATTATATGTTCTTTACAATATTTTGTCTTTCTGTGCCTGGCTTGATTTCGTGTATGATATGAAGTAAATGTTGAGGTTCTTTTTTCGTTTTCTTATTTTTATTTTTTGGTTTTTGTCCTATCTCCAATTGACCCAGCAACATTTGCTGGAAAAACCTTTATGTTTCTTCTTTGAATTGCTTTGGTACTTTTGTCAACAACCACTTGAATTCCTACTATTGGGTCTATTTTTGGACTCTCAATTTTGTATTTTGATCTACTTGTGCTTAACATGAGTTATTTGGAAGTATTGTATTTAATTTTGAAATATTTGGAACATTTTATCAAGTCTTTATTGCTATTGATTTCTAGTTTAGGAGCAGAAAATGTATTTATAGGCAGATAATTTACCTTGTATTATTTTTGGTACTTTAAAATGCATTAAGTCTTTTTACATGGTCCAGGATGGGGTCTATTTTTATGAAAATTTCTTATTGGAGAAGAACATGTACTCAATTGTTTTAGCTTATAGTGTTCTGCTAATGTCAATTAGGTTAATTGGTTGAAAGTGTTAATCAACTCTTTTATATGTTAACTGATCTGTGTGAACTCATCCTATGAATTACAGAAAGAAGGTTTTTTTAAATCTCCAAATATGATTGCAAATTTATCTTTTTCCCTTTAGTTCTGACAATTTTTGATTAATGAATTTTGAAGCATCTATGTTTGATTCATGTATGTTTAAGATTAATGTATCTTTTTGATTATTTGACCTTTTTATCTAATATTACTTTCTTATGCTTAGTCTTTGGAGGAAATGCATTTATTTCTGTCCTTTAACTTAAACCTTGGCTGTGTCACTGTATTTTTGTCTTTAAAGTATTTCTTGCAAACAACATGTAGAGCATTTTTACTTTTTTAAATCCTGCCTGATAATCTCTGCCATTTATTTGGGTTCTCTACCCTGTATACATGTAATCTAATTATTGAGATGTCTGTGTTGAAGTCTATGATCTTAGTATTTACTATGTACTCTGGAGCTTTTTGTTCTTTTGTTCTTCCTTCCATGCCTTTTTGGGGGGTGCTGTAGCAGGTGTTGAATCAAATACTTTTTAATATTCCATTTTATGTCCTCTGTTGATGTTTTAGCTATGCTTTTTATTTTTAGTGTTTACTGAACCGATTACAATATACATCTTTTTTTTTTTATTTCAGCATGTTATGGGGGTACAGATGATTAGGTTACGTATGATGCCCTTACCCTCCCTCCCCCCCAAGTCCGAGCTTCAAGTGTGTCCATTCCCCCGGAGGTGCCCATCGCACTCATTGTTTGTGCATATGCCCGTCCCCTCCTCCTCCCTCCCCCCGCCCAATATCCAATACATGTTATTCTTATATGTGCACTTAAATGTTGATCAGCTAATACCAGTTTGATGGTGAGTACATGTGGTGCTTGTTTTTCCATTCTTGCGATACCTCGCTTAGTAGAATGTGTTCCAGCGCTTTCCAGGAGTATATAAGAGGTGCTATATCACCATTGTTTCTTGAAGCTGAATAGTGCTCCATGGTACACATATACCACAGTTTATTAATCCACTCATGTATTGATGGACACTTGGGTTGTTTCCACATCTTTGCAATTGTGAATTGTGCTGCTATGAACATTTGAGTGCAGATGCCTTTTTCATAGAGCCACTTTTGCTCTTTTGGGTAGATGCCCCGTAATGGGATTGCTGGGTCAAATGGTAGTTCTATTTGTATCTCTTTAAGGTATCTCCATATTGCTTTCCACAGAGGTTGCACTAGTTTGCAGTCCCACCAGCAGTGTATGAGTGTTCCTACCTCTCCGCATCCACGCCAACATTTATTGTTTTGGCTCTTTTTGATAAAGGCCAGTCTCACTGGAGATAGGTGATATCTCACTGTGGTTTTGATTTGTATTTCCCTGATGATTATATCTTTAACTTTCAATTAACCCTTAAAAATTATGTCTCACTACCTCCATGACATCAATTCTTTTAGCTCCCAATATGAGTGAGAAAATGTGGTATTTGTCTTTCTGTGAGGCTTCAAAGGGTCAGCGGTGGGATGAAGGGAGGTTAGTTAATGGTTACAAAGGTATCATCAGTTGGAAAGAATAAATTTTAGTGTTCAATAGCACAGTAGGTCTGCCGTAGTTGACAAAAATTTATAGTATATTTCAAAGTGGCTAGAAGAGAAGATTTGAAATGTTCCCAACAAAAAGAAATAAATATTTGAGGTGGTGGTTATCCCAATTACCCTGATTTGATCAGTATACATTGTATGCATATATAAAATATTACATATACCCCATAAATATATGTATAACCATTGTGTATCAATAAAAAATACAGGAAATAAGCACAACTTTGCACATACCTGAACAGCTTTGTGTTGCACATGCCGTTCCTTTTTCCTAGAATGTTCTTTCCACAGACATTTTCAAGATTCTTTTTCTTACTTCCTTCAGGCCACTACTGAGACGTTATTTCATCAAAAAAGCCTTCCATGACTCCTCTGTATAAAATGTATAACCCACCTCTCTGAGCTTACTATTTTTGTATCTTGCTTTATTTTTCATCGTAACATTTCTACACTTAAGATTTTATTAATTAAAGTAATAGATGGGACTGATTGCTTAAAGTGGGTTCAGTGTGTTCAATTTGAATTTATCCAAATTAATCACAAGTCAACCTGATTATTAATTTTTCAACACATTTCTAAATACTATTTCAAAATCTATAAGTCAAACTTAAAATTTTAATACTTTTTTATTTTATAAATTCACTACTTATTTAAAAGTCTACTAAACTGTAAATAATTCTTTCAATGTGCAAAATCCTCTCTTAGACCCTATTAAACATCCCTCATTCTTCAAATTTCCACTTAAAATTAACTTCTCTGGAATATTTTCCTAATCCCTCAAGTCTGGATTAAAGCTCCTCCTATATACCTCTAGAACATTCTTTCCCCACAATACTGTAATTGCCAACGTGTCTCCCAATACTCAGCACAGTCTCTGTCGCATAGCAGGCATTCAAGAAATGTTTGTGGGAAGAAGGAGCAAGGACAGAAAGAAGGAAGAATGGGAGGGAAGGAGGGACGGAGGAAGGAAGGAGCCCTCCTCTACCTACTTATGGTCAATACACCTTCAATATCCTACATTCTTTTTAACCTCACAAAAATATCGAATTTTTCAAAATGAAATATATTAAAATATAAGCACCTTTTCAATTTGGCTAGATCCCATATAATTTAAGCTTTTCATTCAAGCTTAAGAAAGAAAGAGAAATCATACCTTCTGGCTGTCAAGTAATGCTTGAGCAAATGCTTACCGGCTTACTATGGCTACGTACACATGGAAAGAATTTTCAGAATATGAGATTCTGTTACTTTTCTATATGCCATATAGTACTAAGTACAATATGCACTATTATGAAATATTAAATAAAATGCCACTGTCGCTTGATTTAATATTTTCTATCTTGTTGCTTGGTTACTTTTCAAAGTTTCAATTCTTTCTTGCCCCTTGAAGCAGAAATTTTAAGGAGAGGAAAGCTTCAAGAATAATGCCTCCATTCTGCAGTCTCTCCAAATCTTTCAGAAGACACTTCAAGGTATTTATATGGGCAAAAGCACCATTCCTTTCTACCTTTCCAGCATTTCACATCAATCCCCTTCTCTGTCTCCTATCCTTTGTGTCAGTGCCATTCTGTTCATCTTTCTTTAATCACCAACACCTTCACATCTGTTGTTTCTGTGCCCTAGATTGCCCGTCTCACTTTTGCTTCTTTATCTCAACTCTCCACATGAGAATCAATTATCCCTTCCTCTGTGTTCCCAAAGTCTGCACTGTATCCCTCATGCCTACCATATGTTATTTACTATAAACATGAATATAATTATATCTAGCAAAAGGAGAACTTTTTCCTGCTGTAATGTCTTTTGATAAGTACACTGTGTTTGTTTGACATAAATTAATATGTAGGCTCTTTTTAGATAAAACATGCATATTAATTTATGGGAAAACTTTCTATCTAAAAAGATAAAAGGGCCTGAGTATGAGCAGAACCATGCCACAATCTATTCTACAGAAGAAAAAAAAAATGTGTTGGTTTCTCCTCTGTGACGGGAAGGAACAGGGCAAGAGACAAAGGACATGGTGATGGATGATAAAGAGCCCATGTTTTAAAATGGGATTCCCACCCATGTATTGCTGCATATCTACAGTAAAGTTATAAATTAATGAAATGCTTGCATGACAGAGATTTTGTGGCAAAGTGGTGAAAACTGGAATTTTGCACTTATGTGGCAGGGGCAAAATTATAATAGAAAAAAATAGAAGCAGTGAGGTGATGGCCAAAAAACGGGCATAAAATTTAAAGTAATAAAACCTTGGGGGTTTCAAGCAAGTTTACACAAACTTCTCATGCCCTGTGCTCACTCAAGTGTCATTTTAGGCTCTCTGTCTCAGACCTTGTGATCTAGCATGTATTGGTCAGATATCTCTTTTATGTAATCTTCCACCCTGGAACACAATCAAGGTTGTGGATGTTCTTGCCTAGACTCAAACCTATTGAAAGAATTGAATAAGGATATGGAGCAGCCTGATCAGGCACACGTCCTGATTGCTCTTGGAATGCCCCTCAAAATCAAGGCAAAGTTTTGGAAATGACTCTTACCCTGTTGAATGGTGTCAAATGGAAAGCTAGGAATATAGAAAGTTGTATGTGAACTTATTAGACTGAGCAATTCTAAGAAACTCCCACATGAAGCAGCTAACTGGAAATTGTTTTCAATATAACTTAACTGATATACCAGGCTTTAAGAAATTGAAGAAATTTTTCCTAGATGAGGGAAAATGTCTGTTGCAAATACATTTAAACTGGTCCTTGGTGCCTGGACTGCCATCATATTATTGACTATCAAGCAGCCATAGGAATCCCTAAACAAGGTAAGCTACTTGAAATAAAAGACATTTTAATAGATCATACAGTTAGGGGATGCAGAGGAGGATTTGGGATTGTGAAGAGAACAAGCTTCTTAAATGCTGCAATATAGCCACAGGTCTTGAGAGTAGAGAAGTAATAGCAATTAATACAAAGGTGAGAGGATATGGCATGTGGCCCCAAAGCCACCAGTGGAACTACTTTGCAAACTGTATATCTTATAATACTATTATAGAATGGACTTTCAGGAAAATGGAGAAATTCAAGGATTGAAGGTCAAATTTCTGACCATCCACAGGATTAGAATGGGCCAGAAACATTTAAACTATATGGACCTTCTTAAGTAAACTATTCAGCAAAGTGCTTGGAAGTCACTTTGACAAATCAGACTTGGAGCAATTTATAGCAAAGCTTTACTAGAAAAGATGTGGACAGCAAGAGCAGGTTTAGAGGCCCCAGATTTCCACAATTGGTGACTTTAATTCAGAAAAGAGAAAGTGCTATAACATGAGCTATTTTGTGGGGCCAAGAATAAACAGGCTGCCAGACTGAAAACGAGTGGGAAATTTGAATTGAGGCGAGTATGGTGCAGGTGCTGAGAAGAGAGCTTATGCTGGTTGCTCATTTGGTGAAAAGGTATCACAGACATGAGTAGTGCATAAGAAGCATTTCCTTTTCTTTTCTCTTTCTAGCACATGGTGATATTGCTATCCCCTATTCTCTTTGAAATTAGGGGTAGCCACCTAACTTGCTCTGGTAACAAAATGTGAGTAGAAACGATGGAGTTACTTCCAAGCCAAAGACATTCAGAATCGGCACACAAGGTGCCATCTCCTTTCCCACCGCTGTGGTGATTAAGCAAGCACATGTCAAGATGGAGCCTCCTTTGACCTGGGCCTCTAATTATTCTCAACGAATATGCACATACAAATATGACTGAGAAATAAACTTATATTGTTTAAGTTCTAGTGGACACACCTGAGGTGACCCCCAATAATGCACACTTCCTGCTGCTTATGCTTTTGTATAATCCCCTCCCCTTAAGTGTAGGTGGGACTTGCTTCTCTGATTTCCTTCTAACCAATAGAATTCAGCCAAGGTGATGGGAGGTCATTTCTGTGATTATGCCACAACATACATATAACTCTGTATTGCTAGCAGATGCACCAGGGACTCACTGGCCTTGGAGAAGTAAGCTGCCACAGAGTAAGGGTCTGTGCGGGAAAAGCCCAGTGGTGAGAACAGGGGACAGCTCCTAGGAGCTAACAGTAGCCTCAAGCATGAAACTACAGCCTCAGTCCTATAGCCAAAATGAGATAACATTGCCAAGAAAACTGGAGAGCTTAGAAGCAGATGACTTTTTGGTCAAGCCTCTGATGAAACTGCAGCCTCAACCAACAGCTTAACTGCAACCTGGTGGGACTATGATAGAGAGAACCCAGAACCCCAACTTCTGATCTGCAGAAACTGGGAGATAATTAATGGATGTGTTCTAGGCCCCCAAGATTTTGGTAATTTATTATGCAACAATAGATAACTAATACATTAGCCACTGAGTTTTGGAAGTTGTTTGGTATGGCAACATAACTATGCTATTCCTTCTGACAGAAGGATACAGAGTAAGTTCAAAATTTATGCTCAAGATTTTGCCTACAAAGTTGTTTACAGCATGGGTGGCCCCAGCTTCTAACAGACTCCGAAGATCCACTGGTTTTGTTTGTCTAAGTATACATTATGTGCTATCATATGCAGTGTGCTTGTGCCTATATGTGTAGGACAGATTCAAGTGTAAATAACACCCAGAAATTCTGAGAGGTAGAAATGCTCACCAGTTGACTTTCATCACAGTGACCATGGGCCTCTTAAGACAGCATCCATGAGGTGAACTCTATTTCTGTGTCTCAGAATTTTCAAAGAAAGTGATGATTTGCAATAACGTGCCATGTTTATTTGTATCACTCTATGCCTTCTGGAAAACTACTACACGGACTCAGATTTACATATCTTCTTGTTTAAAATGTGCAATCTTATAAGAGCCAACTCTATGAATTAGCTACAAGGGGAATGCATGGTAATTCTGACAAGAGTGGATAGGTCTGGAGTTATAACATCTGATACGTTTTTACAACAGTAGGTTTGTTATATTGACTTCATGTTAACTTTCCTAGAGTCTTACACATTTATAATAACATTTAGCTATTATTTGCTTCTGACTTGTTATCACTTCTCTCTTATATCACTTTTCAGAATCTGACATGCACTACATGTAAGTGACTTCTGTGTAAGTAATTCTCTCTAATACTAGATTCTGAATCCTTCAGAAAAGGGTCGTCTCTCATTTAGCTTCTTATTCTCAAAGCTTAGCGTGGTACCTGGCAGTTGGTTCTTGGTTATTGGAATGGAGTGGGATGGGTTGGGACGGGATGGGATGAAGTGGAGTGGAGTGGAGTGTAGTGGAATGGGATGGGATAGGATGGAATGGAATGGATTGGGATGGGATGGGATGGGATGGGATGGTTTGTCATTTGGTTGCTGCTCATGGGTCTAGACGTTGGTGGATCTGTAGATCCAGGACATGGTCTGTGGTAGAGAAGGAATAAGAAGACATGAGCCAGGTATTGAAAAGGAGCCACCAGATTTGAATTAGACCAGTTAGGTTTTGTCTCTAAAAAAATTTGGAATTAGGATTCATTGAAAATGGTATCTGACATTCATTTTAATTTAAGGAAAATAAACTCATCAGCTGTGTAGGTGGCCATAGATAGAAAGAAGAGGGAAAAAAGTCACAAAGAATAGGGAAGTCCCAAAGACAGCACAAAAATGAGAGACCAGGCAGGAAGTGGGAGAGAGGAAAAGAGAGAAACTAACTGACTGACTTCTTGATGACTGCAGATTTTCCATTTCCATTCTTTCTGGGGTTTCTTACGATAAATACCTCTTCTACGCTTAAAACAAATTGTGTCTTATACTTAATTTGATGTATGAAATTTATGAAATGTATCTCTAGTATGACATGCTGTTTCCCCAAGGTCTGTTTTTTACGTGCTAAGTTCTAATGTACTATGTGGCAGGAGAAGAATTCTCCAACAAAGGCTAAAGGCTAAAGCAAAGAACTTTGCCAATTATAAATGGTAAGACAAGATTGCATTTAGCACTTCCTACTAGAAAGCAGGTGTGTTATTCCAAGGCATGCGTTCTTAGTCTTGGATCCATACCTTCCTAATGGGGCCATGGGTAGAATTCAGATAGTCCTTGGATAGGATAAAAAAATATTCTTAGCTTTACCACTCTCTGCCTGAAAATGAGAATTTTCTTCAGCTACGGATGTAGGAAAGTAATCAGTAACATAAAGGAATAACTGTGACTTTGTCATCAATAGAAATCAGATATTTTCGTATCTCACTATGATTAAATCTTGACATATTATTTAGGTTGATCACAACTTCAAAATGATGGCAGTTACTAGACTCACCATTAGATAGTGTTATTTAATGCATTAATAAGGAATCACATTAATTACTACCTCACAAAAATGTTTAATACTTTGATAACTCCATTTCAGTATAATCGGCTTTCTTTGTAATACTATGTATTTTATTATATGAATTTTAAAACATTATTGTGAGAAGAGATACACAGGCTTCACCAGATTTCCAAGTGGGTACAGGGCACATAAAAAGGTTAAGAAACCCTACTGAGGGGGCCAAAGAGAGGGGAGAATTGGGTGATTTGATAGTCAGTAACTGAAGCTTCAAATCAGTGGAAACCAGAAAAGGACCAGGCAGAACCAGACCCCTATGCCTCTGAGAATAACTGTATTTCTTATCCCCATATTTGGACTTTTTACACTTGCTGTGTTCAACATTTGAGTAAAAAATATTTAATATTTAGCAAAAAATATAAAAGACAAAAAATTTTGTTTCTGTTATAATTGAAGTCTCTATATGTTATAGCTGATGAAACACCAAGTGGTATCATACTGAGTCAAATCACTCAAATCGACTACCAGTTATGAAACATAAATACATGTGTTGAATTTGGAAGCAATGAAAAAATATAAACATCATTACATCCATTATTTAATTTCTTTCTCTCTCATATAGAAGTGTTTGAATCATCTTTTTAGGACCCCAAGAATATATATGTTTACATATGTATGTGTGTGTGTATGTGTATATATATATACACACATATATACATATATAGTAGTGACTATTTTAAATACACATTCCGTCAGCCTCCAGTTAGTACCTAAATTAATTTGAGAAAAAGAATTTGTGGCTAGAATTACAAATGAGTAGATTTGCAACTTATGGCGCTTAGGGAGTGAAGGACTATCAACAGTAATTACTTCTTTTTCTCTTGAGGGCCCCTGAGAAGGAAACTACAGTATTCTCCTACTTAGGAAATTCAGTGTTCGGTAGACCATACACAATTACAAAATTAGCTAACCGATAACTTATTAACATTAGAAGCATGTATGTTCATCAGTAGATAGATGTTTTAAATAAATTTCTGTTCCAATTCCAGATGAATATTTCAAATGAGACCTATCAAGAAACTTTGTTTTATTTAATGTCCTATTTCTTCCTTTGCATTGTTTACCATCTCTGATCATTTTAGACTCTTAGAAATTTAGATATAAATAAAGAAAGCCACTCGCTATAAGGTCTCTGAAGTTTCCAGCAATTATAATTTAACCCATGACATCATTCTAAAAATATTAAAAGTTATCAGCAACAACTACAATCGAAACTAGTCCAGGTAAAGAAAGGCCATCTCTGACTGCTTCCTTAGCACAAGAAGGCACAACCCTTGGTTCTTGACTATAGGAAGGCAATGAACACAATATAATAGAAGAATAGCGTAAAGGTGCATAAAGCATGTGCTCAGTATGCCTAAAGACCCATTTCATGAAAAGAATTAGTTTGACCCATTCTGCTTGATCTACAAAATTCTGCAGTAAATTTTGTTCTTCTGAAAAATAAGAATGAAGGGAGAAAAATATCTTATCATGAGATTTGCTCTATATTGTAATGTTCAAACAAAGGTTAATTAAACAATGAAAACTATTGATTCTAAAAATCTCTTAATGCCATGGTTAACGAAGGTGTTTGAAAGCTGCACACTGGCAGGGTAAACCTACATGTCCTAGGGGAAATGATTTCATGGGCCTCAGATAACTTATACGTAAAAGGAAGAATGTAACAATTCTCACAGGGATAATGTGAAGATTTTTGGAAACAATAAAAGAGCGATGCCTAGTAAAGTACCTGGCATATAGCAGGCGCTCAATACATTTTAGAACGCTGCCCTCTTCTGCTGCTTGTGTATCCCTCCTGCCCATCAGGCTGGGCAGCACATACAAGAACAAATGAAACACATGTTATTCCAGGTGAGATAAAATCAGGAGAAAGAAGAAAACATAAATTTAAAGTGATTGAACTTGAAAGGGACTAGGTCTAAAGAGAGTAAAAGAAAGAGATAGGACAACAAAGGAATATATCTCAAATGAGTACTAAAATAGCTCAAGCTTAGATGTCTTAAGTTGTTTGTTTGAGTCTCTGAGGGCCTTTATTAGTTACTCCTGACTCTATAGCCTCTGTGGTATTCCTCATTACTTTCCAGAAAATCCCTGTTTTTAATTTTGATGTTGTGCATTTAAATTAGGCTTACGATGTTTCCAAGAATTTAAATGATATAGATTTATGGTAGTACATAATAATCTTTCTTAATGTTTCATGTCTTAAACTAAAATTTAGCTAATAAATCACTAGAGAATGGAATTTCCCATTTTAGAATGCCTGCTATAGTCTAAATGTTTGTGTCGCCCCAAAATTCATATGTTGAAATCCTAACCTCCAAGATGATGGCACTAGGAAACAAGACTTTTGGAAGATAAGTAGATCACAAGAGTGGAACCCTAATGAATGAGATTACTGTGCTCATAAAAGAGGCCCCAGACAGAAATGAGGACAAAGAAAGAAGTCAGCAATCTGCAACTCGCAAGGGGACTCTCACCAGAATTCAACTGACCTCGCTGGCACTGGATCTTGGACTTCCAGCATCTGGAACAGTGAAAAATTATTTTCTGTTGTTTATAAGCCACCCAGTTTATGGTATTTTGTTATAGCAGCCCAAACAGACTAAAACAATGCTATAGCCCAAATTACTGGTTTATTTAAGCTCGAATGAGAGAGAAGGAAAAGAGAAAAAGAAAATAAGAAGAAAGGAGAGAAAGAAAAAGGGAGGGAGGAAGATAGAGAAAAAGAAAGAATAAATACAATGCACTTTTAAAAAAATCTAATTTCAATTAGGTAAGTAGAAGGTGGCCTCTTGAGAACAAAGACTCATTGTGCTTCTGTAAACCAAAATACAAGAAAAAATACATTGCAAAACTACAAGAAAATACATTGCCCTTCCCTCTGCTTCTTCTTCTACAATCCTATATACATACTTCTTTGTTGCTGTACCTCCAGGAATACAAAATTGAACTGGTAAAATTCCAGAGAAGGAATACTAAAGCAATCACAAGGATTCAGAGTGGAAGTAGAGCTAGGGAAGACAGCCAGTAATACAAGAAGGGACTCAAAAGAGCAGAAAGACAAAATCAGAGGATGCCAAGCAGATTAAAATCTTAAAAATATAAAAAAGTGATGATTGATGTGACTAAAACAAGCATAGACTTAACTTTCAAAATCCAAACAGTAGGATGAGTCCTTTCAAGGAGATCCTTTTTATAAACTTAAGACAAAAAAAGAAGGAGAAGGGAGCACTTCTTTATACAGACAATAATACTCTTATGAAACTCTTAACTCCCAAGAGGTAGGCACTGACAGCAAATTTAAGTGGATTTTAAAGGTGATTGGCTGAATTTATGTACCACAGTGCCATCAATGGAGATTACAGAGGAGCTGATGCACGCTCTACCTCTAAGGTTGATGTCAGGATGAAAAATTACATCCACTCATGGGTCATTCCCTAGGGCCATTATTTGCACAGGTTTGGGGGTTGGATGAAACATTAATCCAAACCAGTCATGGTTATTTCTAAGTTTCTAAGCTTTGATCCTCCTAATTTAAAACTTAAAAAGTTGTGAAATAAACTGGAAGAAAACTTACAGACTATCTAGTTCAACTTCCTCATATTATTCACAGGAAACTTAAGTTCCAAAGTCATATCGACTTACCTCAGTTCACCTAGTTGTTTGACACAAAAATAGGAAATAAGACCAGTTCTTCTAAGTCCCAATCAGAGAAGTCTCCAAAGTTCATAGATAATAGCATTGATATCCTTTTCTCCTCATGGCAAACTATAAATAAAATTATAGGACATGATAGAGAATCTCAAGATATCTCCTCAGAGCAGGAATCACTGTGGTTCTCTTTCCTCAATTAGGAAATTAATTTCTTAATAACAATTTAAGGCATTCCATCTACCTCCTCCATCCTGTGCCTTGAAATTCACATAAATTTAGTTTGTTTACTAAATTCCTTAGTTCTCAGTCAATTTTAAAGTCTGAAGTAAGGGAAAACCTCTGAGAGAAACAGATTCTGTTAAAGGAACATGAAATTATGGAAATCAACATCATCTATGTCTTACTGAATTTTAAAACTCCTCCCAGTGAGTTGCTCTACAGAAAGTAAATGGTATGACTACCTAAGGCTTTCCACATGTAGATACCTCCCAAAACCAATGACCTTGAACTAATCATAGTAAATATTTCCCTCAGGCTATTTGGAGAAAGTAGAACCATTCAGTGATAACTATTATTGTAATAGTAATTATGTTCCCTCTGCATTAATGTGGGTGGACATATCTTCGCCCATTTTACAGAGAATTGTCCTGTTTGGTATTTCATCTGCAGGCTCCATTGAAGCAAATGGTCTTACATACTTACTAAAAACAAATAAGAACTATTGTTTACCATATAAAATGTAAGATATATGTGGTATAGTAGCTTACTGCAGGATATTGCAATTTTATTTTACTCACTGATATTCAGAGAAATCAAATCACATGTGAAATTAACCAGTCAAAACCCACTAAAGTTCTGGTCACCAAAAGGATACTCATGGAATCTTCTATTAAGGCCAGTTATCAGAACTTAGTAACCAAAGGATATGCAAAGTATAAGCAATATAGATTAATTAAAAACATGAACTACATGTAATTGTAACCAGCATACATCTCCTCTACCAGCCCATGAGTAGAAAAAAATGTGAGACTATGCAAAAAGAGAAAAACTTGTTATTCTGAAAGACTGTAATTGGTCAAGGGTATGAACTTTGCCTAGGGACTTTCTTGCTGGCACTTCTGAGTGAGTCATGTAAAGTGATACATCTATAGAATTTCTGTTGGAACTGTCCAGTGTTAAGACCAGATCAGTAGAATTCTCTGCTCATGCTAGACAACAGTGCCCTCTCTGGCCTCTGAAAAATTCTAATACTTCATGTTTTATACTAAATTAATGATTAAGTTAACTGAGTTGATACTTAGTTTTATGTCTTTGGTTTTTTAGTTTATAAC
The DNA here is from genome assembly GCF_000956105.1 of Propithecus coquereli. NCBI lineage: Eukaryota > Metazoa > Chordata > Mammalia > Primates > Indriidae > Propithecus > Propithecus coquereli. The sequence goes on along the minus strand of NW_012150063.1, from coordinate 10,561,307 downwards.
CTACTTAAATGTAATAATAATATTTTTAAGTATTTTTAAACTCATTGTGCCTACATAGTACCTGACATAGCCCATTGATTGACTGAGAAATCATAGATTGTGATAGGTAATCAAAGTGGAGCAAGCAAGGAAAAAGGGGAACATATATCCAACTACATTTATATTCATGACCTGACCTTTAGATTTCTTATAGAGTTTTGGAAATGATTTTTTCATAAGATAAAATTATCATTTCCATGTGTAGTAAATCTGTTGTGGTTGACATTTTGGAATAAATAGAATTTTTACTCATCAGAAAAACATATTTAAATATCTTTTTAAAATAAATTCAATTCCTCCCTGGCTGTGATGTAGCAATTATGCTAAGAATAATTTTTCCATTATAAACAATTAAAAGAGTGGACAGAATATATGAAATCACTGTTTTTAGTCACAGGAGAATAGATATTATAGAACTGTGATGACTAGAAAAAAGTAGCCCTTGGTTTTCTGCCATTAGGAAGTTTTAGGACTGGACAAAGGGTGGAGAAATCCAAAAAGAATCTGCTGTCTCTCTTCACGGCCAAGTGAGATCAAGGCTACTAAAATGTGGGAGGGAAGGGAGATAGAACACAGTTGTTATGGGTCAGGCAAAAAACAACTTTCAGGAAAAGAACAGTTATTGGGGATCTGTATGGCAAATAATTCCCAGAGTTCATGCTAGGCAAGAAATCATTTGAATTCCTATCAGCCAGAATGGAAAGACCTCTTTGTTAATATATGGGGCATTCAGTAAATACTCCCGAAGAATTATGCTTTAGTAATGATATTGAGCAAACCTAAGAGTGGAGGCTACTCTATAAATGCCCCAACCTGGGGGAGAAAAATGGTGGAGTTAAGGTAGCCTCCCAGATCCCTGCTTCTAGAGAAAGAGATGTAGATCTCGGTCTGCTACACATTATCGGATCGCTCTCCAGCAAAAACAGAGAGGTGAATCGGTGGAGATTCAGTGGGGGACACACAAATCAGGAAAAAGAATAAGGTGAACGGGAGATTGGAACACAAAACCTGGAAAGCGCGGACAGACAATAGAGTGCGGAGGGTGAGATGGTGGCACCAGCCTGGCCAGTAAGTGCACCGGGATAAGTCCCTCATGAGACGGTCTAGCTTCCCCACTGACTTACAAGCCCACCAAGAGTCAGGGGCTTGTGTGGAGTGGATGTAGAATTGTGTCAGGAAACGTGGGGCTCAACGGAGAGGGGACACGAGCTGGAAGCAACTTGAACTCCCCGCCCCGTGTCAGGACTGCACCAGACAGTGGAGGAGCTGGTCTGGGCTACCTCCGGAGGCAGTTAGGAGTCAGGAAGCTGGTCTCTGGCACCCAGCGGGTCCTGAACGGGGAGGTGATTACTGAGCAGAGGACTATAAGCTGGAAACTGCCGCTGGCGATTGGGACTGCTCAGGGTGGGCCAGTAGAAGCCAGAGCTATTCCTGGACTGGCGTGAGATTGGGGGAGGGAGACATAAAGGAGACAGCGGAGCACCCTGGTGACTCGACTGACTCCCTGATTGGGTACCTTCTAGCCCCTGAGCACCTCCCTCTGGAGCCAGCACGCTGGGGGCAGGCTAACACCAGCTCAGGGCCCACAGCAGGTCACAGTACAGTGCGGAACGGCTCCCTTCCCCCAGCCTGGGAGCCCTCCCAACGAACTTTGCCTTTCCAGGACCTAAAGTCAATTAGCCAGGCCTGTTTCTTTGAGCGGTGAATTCTGAGTGCCTCCTCAGTTGTGAGGGGTAGATGCCTACAGAAGCTGAAGGCACTGGGGCCTTGGGCAGTTAGTTTAGGGAGGAACCCTCACCCCCAGGCCAGCGTCTTTTGCGTGGCCTCTGAGCTTGCAGCAGCGAGACATAAAGAGCCACTTCTGCTCTGCGACAAGTGCCAGTCCCTGGGACTTTGGCACTGACCAATAGCTGACAGCCCAGTGACTTTCCTCGCCAGACCGGTTCAGGTCATCCGGTACGATTGCATTTCCACCTCCAGTCAGCTACCAACAGAGAAATCCATGACTAGGGAATCAAAACCCCGGCAAGAGACCAAAACAAGCTCCGCAAGTAACTCCTCCCATCAAGAGAACCCTGGACAACATACTAGCGGCTCCCTCTAGCAGCAGAACAAAACAAAAGTAACAGCGGATCCAGATGGGAAGGACCCAGCGAAAGAAAGATTTGTGGAAGTATGAAAAATCAAATGGAAAACACACCCCCAAAGAGGAACACCAGCTCTCTAGCAATGAACACTAACCAGGTCCAGAATACTAAAATAACAGAAGAATTCCAAACATGGATTGTAAGTAACTCAATGATATGCAAGGAAAAATGGATAACCATCACAAGGAAATCACAAAAAAAATCCAGGATTTGGAAGAAAAATTCACTAAAGAAATTGAAATGTTAAAGAAAAATCAAACCAAACTTATGGAAATAAAGGACTTATTCAGGGAACTTCAAAACATTGTGGAAAGCCTCAATAACAGGGTAGATCAAACAGAAGAAAGAATCTCAGAGATTGAAGACAGCTCCTTCCAAATGAATAAGTCAGTCACAGAGATTGAGCAGAAAATAAAGAAAAAAGAAACAAGCTTAAAAGAAATGTGGGATAATGTGAAAAAACCAAACCTGCGTGTGATCGGTGTTCCAGAAAATGAAGAAGAAACCACGCAAGGGCTGGATAACCTATTTGAAGATTTAATAGAAGAGAATTTCCCAGGCCTTGCTAAAAATCTAGATATACAGATACAAGAAGCGCAGCGGACCCCA
>NW_012150063.1:10547750-10549267 GCF_000956105.1 Propithecus coquereli | reverse complement strand
GAACAAAGTTGGAATTATGTATTAATAGGATGAATAAGTCCAGAGATTTAATGTACAGCATGAGGACTATAATTAATAATATTGTATTGTAACTATAAAGAAATATTGGAAATTTTCTAAGAGAGTAAGTAGATTTTAGGTGCTTTTACCACAAAGAAGCATGAGTTAACTATGTGAGATGATGGGTATGTTAATTTTATTGGCTATGGTAACTACATTACTATGAGCATATCAAAACATCATATTGTATACCTGAAATACAAAAAGATTTAAATCTTTCCACGAAAAATTTAGGGACCTTATGGTTTCAATAGTAAATTCCATCAGGCATTTATGGATGAAATACCAATCACACAAATACTCTTTCAGGAAACAGAATTAAGAATGAACACTTTCCAAATCATTTTATGAGGCTAGCATCACCCTGATACAAAATCAGACACAGACATTACAAATAAGGGAACCATAGACTGATAGTCTTCATGCATACAAATGCAAAAGCCCTTAACAATTTATAGTACATAAAATCCAACAATATGTAAGGACAACATACGAAGTTTTCCCTGGGAATGCAAAGATGCTTTGTCATTCAAAAACCAACTAATATAATTTACTACATTGAAAAAATTAACAAGAAATACCACATCATCTCAAAAGATGCTGGAAAATGTCTTAATAAATTTCAAGACACATTTGTGGATCTATCAGGAAATAGGCGTTAAGAGAGAACTTCTTCAACCTGATAAGTGATCAGTGTAAAACCTATATTCATTGTAGCCTAATTTCATTATTAATGGTGAAAGATTGCTTTGCCTCTAAAATCAGCAGTAAGTCACAGATAGCCACATTCACCATTTCTATTAAACACCAGGACACGCAAGGATTCAATATAGATTTTTGCGAACAGATTATGTTGCCTTGGAAAAGGATGAGTATGTTCACGATGTTGGCTGCAAGATTCTATATGTCTTTCAGTTCAGGCTGTTCATTAGACTGTCTGCTTGATCTATTTATAAAAACATCCCTTCAGAATTCAGTTTTGGAAAATTTTCTTGGTAATTTTGCCAATTTGCCTCATATATTTGAGGCTACATTGTCAGGTGGGTCGAGGGTTCAGTATTGTTATACCCGAATGGTGAATTGCTGATTTTATAATTAAGTGATAATCTTCATTATTCTTAGCCATTTTAATAAATTCCTATTCCATTTATTTGTCTTTGAAGTCTATCCATTCTGATAATGTTGCTACATCAACTTTCTTTTGATTGGAATTTTTTAGATACATATTTTTTATCACCTTTCAAACTTTCTATATCTTTACTTTTCATTAGAGGAATGTACCTTGCAAACAGCTTATAGCTGGATTTAGTTTTTGCTTTTGTAGGCTTTTTCTCTCTCTCTCCTTCTCAGCGAGAAACTCTCAGCAAAAAGTTTCTGATATTTATAATTGTTACTGATTACTGATATATTTAAACTCATATTGACTTTAAATTTTTCATCCCCTTTTTAAAAATATG
>NW_012150063.1:10546843-10547700 GCF_000956105.1 Propithecus coquereli | reverse complement strand
TCAAAAAATATTTAAATGTGAATCATCTAAGCATTCTAAAAGTCAGAGATTATCAAACTGGAGAAAAAAAACAATAGTGAACTATATCCTGCCTACACTTTAAGTACACTCATTTCAAGTATAAAAATACCAATAGGACATAAGTAAAAGGATGAAAAAAGATATATGATGCAAATACTAATATTCAGAAAGCTGTAGTAGATACAATGAGGTAAACTTCAAATCCAGGAACATTAACAGAGATAAAGAGGGACATTTCATAATGATAAATGGATAAATGGCTAGATATTATACAACAATCCTATATTGTAAGTATCTAAACAGAATTTCAAAATCCATGAAGCAAAATCTGGCAGAACTGAGAGGAGAAAGAAAAAAATCTACCATTGTAATTGGAGATATCAACACTCATATCTTAGTAATGATAGACTATGTAGACAGGCTATCAGTGAAGATATGGAAGATTGAGCAGCACAAACAACTTGACCTAATTAATACTTATTTACAGAACATTTTACCAAAGAACAATAGAATGTATGTTATTTTTAATTGAACATAAAGCATCCAGCAAAATAGACCATATGTTGGGCCATAAAACAAAACTCGGATTAATTTAAAAAGATTCAAATTCACAATATGTTCTCTGACGACAATGGAACCAATATAAAAACCAACAAGAAAATGCTATCTGGAAAAATCCCAAATAGTTGAACATTAAACAATGTGCCTCTAAATAAATATGTCAAAGAAAGAGTCCAAAAGGAATTAGAAAATACCTTGAACTTCATAAAAATGAAATTACCAAAACATCAGTATTTGTAAGATGCAGCTAAAACAGTGCTTACATATTTACTGCC
>NW_012150063.1:10531777-10534028 GCF_000956105.1 Propithecus coquereli | reverse complement strand
TAAATAACTGAGTTTATTGATTGCCAAACAAACTCTCAGCTGAAAGAATAATTAAAAGTACAAATAATCTAGAATTACATACATAAATAAGAAAACATACAACAGGTTGGCTTGGTAGCTAAACTAAATAGTGGCGAAATGCCAAAGTCTTAAAACTATTTGTGGCAAGAATCTTAGTCAAGATTTTAGTCTTTAAGTCTGGTAAAATGACTGTAGAGTAAGAAGAGATATTAGAATCGTAACTCATAAGTTATACCAAAATGATCAATTCTACACTCTACAATAGTGTGACACGTGTTCCGAGAAATTATTGCATTCTGTAAAATTGTGCAATAAAAAAACACAGGGTTTATGCAAAAATATATAGATTAGAGGCACAGCACTCAAAAACTTTCAGTGTCATATTTTTAAAAAGATAGGAACCTAATGAATATGACCAGAACGATTTTGCACATACTAAATAGTTAAGGTTCATACACATTGCAATACACAGGGCATTTTACCTTGAAAAAGACCTGAAGTTTGCTTGTGGAAGTGGCGACAGAGGAGTTGCAGCATGTAAGTTACTGTGAAGAGGTTGAAGGAGCGTTACCTGCCTTCTGAAATCATAGGCAAAGTAGTAGGCCCAGATATGGTTGGTTGTGGCTCATAGCACAGTGAATTGAAGTAGCTGGAAAATATTTGAGAGGGATGTGTGTGTGTGTGTGTGTGTGTGTGTGTGTGTGTGTACGTGAGCAAGCATGCATTTTGTGTATTCTTTCCTCCTTCCTGAATCTGTTTAGCTGGGCACAGTTTTCTGTGTTCATATTTCAATGTTTCTCATAGATAAAATCGTACATAAACAACTGCAAAATGTGTATTATGCTCAGATTGTTTCCTAAATTACGAATATCACATGGGAACAAATCTGTTTTCAAAACAGGCATTTTGTACATGACAACTTAATCATTGACACAAAGACTTCTGAGACTAAGATTGCCAGTAAAACAAAATAATTAACATTGAATTTCTTAAAATTGATGAGCTTATTACATAAATTGGCTAATTTAAATTGAAAAGATTAGTACTTTAAAAGAAAACTCTTCCTTTCTTGGAAATGTTTTATTATTTCCCTGCCTTTTGTAAGTTAAAGTTGACCATTTATCTCTAAATTATCCCTCTTCTGTTCTTTTTTCTTAATATGAGTTTCCCCTTCTGTTTTCATCACCTTAAATTGTTTTCTGTTTCAAAAGTGGTTTTTAACCTAACATTCTTGATTTTCTCGCTCCTAAATACAGAATATTAACTTTGTGAGAATAAAAAAATTTAAAAAATACTTTAACCACTTGACCTTTATATCATAGCAAAATTTAATTGAAATATTTGTTTAAAACATAAACACTCCTACACCTCTACACTCTCTCACTTTCCCTACATGGGTCTAAGCATGCGTGTCTTGTGAGAAGGGGCATATCATCTGATACAGCATTTTCTAGACTATTCACTTTATGCACTTCGCAATGTTTATTAAATGACTTTCTTAGCAAAAACTTCATCAGGTAAATTAAGAAAATGATAATACTAATCTATGGTAAACATAGATTAAATATTTTAGCAAATCGATTTCAATATTTTATTAAAATAATGGATTACAGTCTTTTTTCTTCATGTTTTCTTATTTCTATTTTTCTACTTTTCTATTTCTTTATATGCTGGATTGATTAATGTTTTTATTCTACTTTTTTATTTGATGTTTTAGAGGGTCATTCAAGATTTGATGATCCGAAAGGGAAGACCCAGACACACACCTGCAAAATTAGCATCCTGGAACAGAAATGGCTCAGTGGCCAATCATTACAATTCTACCTGAGTGAGGAATGAGGTAGGAGAAGTTTCATAACAAGGCCACTTCCGTGTCTGGAATTTAGTTGTTGCTCCTGGGACCCCAGTCCTCCCTAGTTCTCCAGCCTTCTGCAATTCCGTGAGACATTCAAACCCTACCTGTTTCACTTATAAATGCACTTAGGAGCCTGTTTAATACAATTGGCACAACCATTAACACAGCCTTTTAATTAATTACCAAGCAGACTTCAGGTGACCTCCTTCTTGAAAGCTTATTACCTCTGGGGGGAAAAAAAGTAGCTTCTGGAGCACCTCTCTTTCCCCAGTGTGTACTCTTCAGCAATCATGCATTTCATTGTCTACCACATGTTCTATTTCTTTAAAAATACAGTACTTTTCTAGTTTTCTGGTGGTTCTTGCCCAGCTTTTC
>NW_012150063.1:10528665-10531727 GCF_000956105.1 Propithecus coquereli | reverse complement strand
CAGTTTTAGTATTGGACCTCCCTCTTCCTTGCCCTAAGTTGCTCTGGAGATTGACAACTTTCTCTAAACGCAGCCATGGGACCAATCCCACTTCATATTCATTCCCTCAACGGTATCTTCATCTCACAAAACTTCATCACTCACCCACCCAAACACACACACAGAGTTTAGAAATCTACAGAGAATGAACCAAGGCTTTGCTTCATTGTGGTCTGACTTAAATGTTACCTTTCGCTTTGCCCTTTCACTATTAACTAGATCCCCATGTCTAAGATTTGTGTCATTCTGCTTTGTGTCTGTGCCTTGCATCTCTGTGTTCTCAGGTCTGCCTTGTGCTTAGTAGGTGTTACTGTCCCTTTGGTTCACTTCACCAAGTTTTTCACATTCTCTGAAAACCTTCACATGTGGGCTCAGGTTTGCCTTGGATATTAAGCCAACCTAGGAAAGAAAGTTTATATTTCAGTAATGGCTCTTCTTATTTCCATGAAGTGGAACATAGAATTAAGTCACACTTCCCAGCTGTGGGATTTAATGGACCAAATATACTTGCTCACCTTCTGTATGTGACCTGCTTTTTTCTCTCTTTGGAAGCCTTTAAGATATTCTCTTTGTCCCTATTGTTGTGAAATTTCACAACTATATGCTTTGGTATGGACACTTTTCCATTCATTGTGCTAGACATTCATTGTAAAAATTCATGTCTGTCAATATCTTTTAAAAAATATTACTTTTCTATTAATGTACACATTCTGTAATGTTTCTGTTCTAACAGTTTGTTATTTTTGTACTTTTTTCATTATATATGGCATTCTGTTCTTTTCGATGGATGCAACATTTTCTCATTATGGTGACCATAAAATATAATGCATTTACTTAATACTCATTTTAGTATTTCTAAAGATCAAATAATTTTATTGAATATACCTCACAATGCCCTTGTTTTAGTTATAAGTCAAATTGCATAAGTTATAAGTTAAACAGTTTCATTTCATGAATGTTGAGTACAAAAATATATGATTAAGTGAAATTGTTGAAGTTGTTCAAAGGACTGTGGAAAATCTTGTTTCTAGCCTCTGAATTCAGAGCCGTGGAGTGTTGATGAAAACTGAGATCAAACTTCATATATTATATATTTTGTATCTTCCAAAATATAGATCATCTTTTAAAAGCCACCGCTCAATCCACAAAGGTCAATTCAAGGACTCACATGCTTTAATCCTAATCAATGTTTTTGATGAAAATACAGAAAGAAAACAACCCCGCATAGAGGAAGATTTTTAAAATAAAATTTTAAAAAAGGAATGATCATAATAAATTAGAAATGAACCAAAGGCCAAATGGATTTTAAGTAAAATAAGTCTTTGGAGATAAAAACAAAATAAAAATGCTTTTAAAGGCACAGGGGTCCTTAGACGTAGACAGGAAACAATAGTGAATCACCATAGAATTAATAACAAAATGCCTTCTCTATTAACAAAATCGCAGCACATGACAACTGAACAAGATTGCATGGGAAGTCACTTCTACACCAGACAATATTAAAACTAGAAGAAATATTACAGAAAAATTAGTCTAATTCATGTTTTAAGAGAGACACAACTGAGACCAAAAGAAATAAGAAACTCATCCACACCTTCACAAGTAGGTAACGGCTCCTACAACAGTGTTTCGTTATTCCAAGATCAAACTCTTCAGTCTGTTTATTCCCATTAATTTCAACGTTCTCTTCACTATAGTAACTGGTCCTATAAGGGAATACCTATTTTAACTATAATTCAAATCTCTAGGTGAGAAATAATTGGCAATTTCTCATGTTGACCCATATAGTTTAACATGAAATAAAATGAAATTTTAACAAGAGAAAAGATGATTCCAAATCTATATGTTTTAGATAGAACATAATTTAGATAGTACAGACATGAACAATAAAAAGAATAAATAAAAAAGTAAAAACAGAGAACATTTGTGAGGGGAATTAAAGGTTGTAAAATCTAAAGAAGAGAATGTTAGAATGGCTTTCTACAGTTAAAAGACAAATCTAGGGCATTATTTCTCATCTTCACACGATTACTATTTAGTTAGACCAAGGTGAACACAGATGCAACCAAGGAGCAGTTCTTGAGTACAGAGTAACTTAAGCCTGGCCCAGCCCTCACTTAGTGAAATAAAAGGTGATGGTACGTGGATCCCTAGAGTTTGGGGGAAAACGGACTACAGGTAACATCCCAGTTACTTGCAATTTTTCTGCCAGGGGTCTAAGAGCTAGACCAAGTAAATACTGTGATAGAATAATACCAGAGAGCAAGCTGCCTCTCCTAATCCAGGGGGAACAGCATGTTCAGTACTCCCAGGGAATAGAAAGTCACACTGTACTGATTAAACACACAGACTCAGAGATCAGAATGTCTAGGTTCAAATCCCAGACTTTACCAATAGTCCTGTGAATTTAGGCAAATTAAGGTATCTCAGCTTCTCTTATGTTAATTGAGGGTGGTGGTACCCACCTTAGAGGATTTTTGAACAATTCTTGGAAAAGCACTTAGGAAACAGTAAATTGGTATTATTTCCCAAATGTCTGAACTCATGCTATCTGGCAGATCCTAATATTATTTTTAAGATAATTATTGAAAATATCAAGAGAAAAAGGCCAATTTTAAAATTGCCTATTAAAGGCATCACCAGATTGATTTAAAGGGAAAAATAACACAGCTAAAGATATTCAGCAGCTTTTATTACATCAGAACAACACATCAAATGGGCAATGGGGAATACTCTGGCTAAATTGTAATCAAGACTCTATTAAATTAGTGAATTTTTGACCCTCATAATTGGCATTTGTTTGTTCTGAGTAGTTTTGGGCTCTATTCACATGAATATTGAAGAAGCAGTTTTCCAGTTATCTTCATTAGAAACCATTAGGTAAGACCATACTTCTCTAAATATAAAGTTCTACAAATACTCAGAATGCATATTCTAAAAGTATAACTTGTTTTTAAATAACTGAGTTTATTGATTGCCAAACAAACTCTCAGCTGAAAGAATGATTAAAAGTACAAAGAATC
>NW_012150063.1:10526346-10528615 GCF_000956105.1 Propithecus coquereli | reverse complement strand
AGAGGCTGACTAATGCATTTTACACATGAGAAAACTAAAGTCCTCAGGGTTTCGATGAGTTGTTCAAGGTCACGAAGTGAGTTAGTAATTATGATATGACTGAATTGAAGTCACCTAACTCTGTCTAGTGTTCTTTCCATGCGGTCCTTTCAGATTTATGTTGTACTGACTGTTGAATATCATCATTTCTGCAATACAATAGTAGCACATGTCTTCCTGAAGGAGCTTGTAAATTGAATCAATTCTGAGATATGCATATTAAGTTAAGAAGCATGCAAAGCAGATGGCAAAATGCAAATGGATTAAGAGCTCCAAGGTTATCCAGACTTGAATCTATTTAAAGAAGTGATAGTCTGTTTTAAGTCTCATCAGTGACTTTGAAAACAATAGGCTCAACCGTAATGAGAGATATGAAATATATTCTAACTTGCAGTTGCCCTTTGTATAATAAAGAGTGTTTTATTTCAATATCTAATTTATTATTTCTCATTTATGAATACCCCGTAGCATTATTTCTCTACAACTTTTACTTTCCCATTGACTATTTGAATTTTTTATCATTTATTTTCCCTCAAAGGCCTGAACTTGCTCTTCTAAGTCACATTTCATTTTCTTTGTTACTTTTTCAGATACCTAAATTTTAAAAATATTATTTCCAGTTAATCCCATGTGGCACATGAAATGAAGAGCCAGTACAGAGAATAATTACACTGTATTTCAAAATGCAGGACTGCTCGGTTAAGTTAGATGATAAAACATCATGGCATCAGGTCTCACGGTGTCGACAATGAAAACGTGGCAGTCATACTCAAAAAGAGCTTATACTTTCTCCACATGAGAAAGAAAAAGGAAACACTAAAATCCAACTTCAAATTGTGCCTTAAGTTCTAGTTTAGTGTTCTCTTCTTAGAGCATATATTGCCAGACCCCCTGGCTCAGCGGATCTTTCAAAACCAGCCTTTGAGATTTCAGTGTCGGGCTGCCGTCTGAGCACATTCTTTAGCAGATAGACCAATTAGGCATTTTTCTGACAGCAGCCAATGTCGTGGGGCCTTTGTTAAATTTCTGTCACATCTTGTATTTATGAAAATGAACTGTGTCCTTGGGAATTTCAAAAGGTAATGAAGCATGGGCCCGAGGAGAGCACCAGAGGGAGACAGAGCACAGAATGCGTGCCTCACAGCAGAGTTCTGATGGGGGCTTTTGGTTTCTAGTGATGGTGATGGTTCTCTATGGTACATAGGTAGAAAGAGGCAGAATCGAAAGACCAACTTCATGAATTCTCATATCTAGAATAACCTCATTTTTGACTAAACTCATGTGTGCCACCAGTTAATTCTGAGAAAAAGATCTGACATTTTATCTATCTTATTTTATGCGTAGACATATTTAAACCTGAGAAATGGCAGACTAGAGCTGTCTACACTCTCTTGAGCACACTCCACGTTGAGTCTGCTCCATGTCAGCTCCAAGCTCAGCCTTTCAGCCCCTGGACTAAAGGGCTCACTCAAAAGTCTAGCTTATCCTGAACTCTGCTCCCAACCTGTGGCTAGTCCCATTTTACTATTATCCTTCTCTCTCTGTGATCCTATCCCAGTCTCAATCCTGCAATTGTCTGTTCACTCTCAGACTCCCTGGAGCTTCATTCCTCTTTGCCAGGAACAGTCTCAGTTTTAGTATTGGACCTCCCTCTTCCTTGCCCTAAGTTGCTCTGGAGATTGACAACTTTCTCTAAACGCAGCCATGGGACCAATCCCACTTCATATTCATTCCCTCAACGGTATCTTCATCTCACAAAACTTCATCACTCACCCACCCAAACACACACACAGAGTTTAGAAATCTACAGAGAATGAACCAAGGCTTTGCTTCATTGTGGTCTGACTTAAATGTTACCTTTCGCTTTGCCCTTTCACTATTAACTAGATCCCCATGTCTAAGATTTGTGTCATTCTGCTTTGTGTCTGTGCCTTGCATCTCTGTGTTCTCAGGTCTGCCTTGTGCTTAGTAGGTGTTACTGTCCCTTTGGTTCACTTCACCAAGTTTTTCACATTCTCTGAAAACCTTCACATGTGGGCTCAGGTTTGCCTTGGATATTAAGCCAACCTAGGAAAGAAAGTTTATATTTCAGTAATGGCTCTTCTTATTTCCATGAAGTGGAACATAGAATTAAGTCACACTTCCCAGCTGTGGGATTTAATGGACCAAATATACTTGCTCACCTTCTGTATGTGACCTGCTTTTTTCTCTCTTTGGAAGCCTTTAAGAT
>NW_012150063.1:10520780-10521400 GCF_000956105.1 Propithecus coquereli | reverse complement strand
AAACAATCTGCCTGAGAAGATACCTACTACCACACTGACACAAAGAATTTACTCTGTGTAGATAAATCTACCAAAACGGTGATGAAAAGAAAAAGATGTATGGAAATCTTTCCAAATATTTTTTTAGGTACACCGAAATATTGTCTTCCTATCTGAATATTTTATGAGAATTTCTTACAGGATACAATGGGATCCCATAAGATCCCTTAGCTAATAGAATATTGACCCTAAGTACGGGTAGTTAGTCATTAATTAACACCAGCTTTCAGCCTCCAAAATAAGATGGAAATTTCTGATGCCTGGAAGCAATGATTCCAGAGATTTTCCCTTGGTCTTCTTTAGGGCAAATTCTTAAATCTATAAGCATTATATTTGTGTAATTAACAATGCCCTAAATTCAACTTGCAGTGCATAGAATGCTGCTGGGCCACAGCATTGCACCAATCCAGAGAGTACCATTCACCTTTTATTCTATGGAAGCCACTGACATAAGCTGGATACAGCTGGGTATTTGCAAGGTGGCAGGTTTAATGGGCTGCATTTCTCACAAGAACATTTAAACATGTCTCTTATTTAAGCATATCTTAAGATTCATCAGCCCAAGTTCTTTAGTTTAACTG
>NW_012150063.1:10518950-10519467 GCF_000956105.1 Propithecus coquereli | reverse complement strand
AAAACATTCTCTTTTGATAGTGTAAAGAAATAAAGCAATCTAGGTCATTCAGGTTTGAAAGGCAATTTCTGAGTAGCGTATTACCAATTAATCAGTCTGTCGGACTTTTTTTCAATTTTATTTGTGTGTATTAAACTTCTTTTTTCATTATTCAAAATAAAATAAAGTGTGTATAAAAAAAAAAAACAATCTGCCTGAGAATATACCTACTACCCCACTTACACAAAGAATTTACTCTGTGCAGATAAATCTACCAAAACAGTGATGAAAAGAAAAACATGTATGGAAATCTTTCCAAATATTTTTTTAGGTACGCCGAAATATTGTCTTCCTATTTGAATATTTTATGAGAATTTCTTACAGGATACAATGGGATCCCATAAGATTCCTTAGCTAATAGAATATTCACCCTAAGTATGGGCAGTTAGTCATTAATTAACACCAGCTTTCAGCCTCCAAAATAAGATGGAAATTTCTGATGCCTGGAAGCAATGATTCCAGAGATTTTCCCTTGGTC
>NW_012150063.1:10518293-10518900 GCF_000956105.1 Propithecus coquereli | reverse complement strand
TAATGCATTCAGAAAACACATAAAGATAATAAATCTGAAGCTGGAAAAATCACATTAGTTATATGCATGATTATAAAAAAAAAAAAAAAGGATAGTAGCATCTATAACTAGCCATTGACTAGCTTTCAAGTATGAGGTTCACAAGCCAATTAGATAATTACAGCATCGTGGATGAATCATAGGCACCAGAAGTTAAAAAGTATTAATATAATACTTTTGAGAGCACTAAGTGCAGAGATCACAAACCCAAACATCTATAGGATAACGTAGATAATGAATACTTTTAACACATTAGAGAGTAGTGGGGAGGGTGTCAAATGAGCATGTGCATAGAGGGCAGCTATGACTCTGTCCCAGGCAATTATTCATATAATTATGCTGCCCTCATATTAGCATATGTTTTGACTTTTAAAGGAAGGCCATTCAGATTTTAATCAAATAATTCACATTTTACAATATTATCCTCAAACATCTTTTGGAAATTTTATCAAATAATTTTTTGAAATCTGGATATAGTGTGGATTTTTTTTACCTCTTTTAGCTTTTGTAATGTATCAAAAATGATTGATAATGACTATAAAAACAGGGACTTTATAAAGTATTGCTC
>NW_012150063.1:10517847-10518243 GCF_000956105.1 Propithecus coquereli | reverse complement strand
GACATTTGCTAAGAGCAAAGCTTTGTGTAGAGGTTCAAAAGAAAGACGATAGTATTTGCTTTTACAGAATTTACATTCCATTTGGGAGAATTTTTATGATTTTACTAGACTGTGATTGAAAACTTCTTAACATAAAGGAAAAGAAAATGCCAGAGTATTTTAGGGCTCACTCTCTCCAGAGAGAAATCATCAGAAGATGTTTCATAGGAAGATTAGAATTTAATTTGAACTTTGACAGAATTTTAATAGGAGGAATATTTACATTTCTGTAACTAAACGCATAAGCAAACATAGGAGGAAAACATAGGTAAACATATAGGAATGAGGGCTTTAAATAAGAGAGGACATCAGAACTGGAAATAAAGGCCAAGATAAATTGTGCAGCACCTTGAATTC
>NW_012150063.1:10517241-10517797 GCF_000956105.1 Propithecus coquereli | reverse complement strand
TGACTATAAAAACAGGGACTTTATAAAGTATTGCTCGATGCTCTCTCACTAATTCCTCACAAGTTACAATAAACAAAAATGGCTGTTCTACCTACGGTAATCCCTTCACCCATAGTAACTGGTGATAATAAACTACATGATCTAGGAGTCATCGAAGATTAGGTCTAGACTCATGATTTCCATTTATCAGACATGCAACCTTTACCAATTCACTTAAATTTCTGTGCTTATTGTATAAATTGGAACTTATAATTCCTAAGCTCTGTTCCCCACCCAGTTGCTATAAAAATCAAATAATACAATACATATCAAACATATTGAAGCCCTGCACAAAGGCAGGACGCTGTGAATATCACTAGACTAGAAATTAGGGTATCTAGTCAATTAGTACCTATCGTTGGTTTTCTAACTTGTAAAATGAGAAGGTTGACCTAGAGCAGTGATGTCTAACAGAAATATAACGTGAGACAAAATGGGAGGTATCAACTTACCAGACTTCAAACTTTATTATAAGGCTGTAGTAATCAAAACAGCTTGGTACTGGCACAAAAATAGA
>NW_012150063.1:10504457-10505691 GCF_000956105.1 Propithecus coquereli | reverse complement strand
ACTCACTGTATCCATTTCCTTACTTCCTGTTCACTCTTCACCAACTCAAATCTGTCTTGTACTCAGTTGACAATATCAAAACCACTTTCATCAAATTAACTTTCAAATTGTTCAATGCAATAAAACGTTTGATTCACGTAACCCTTGCTCTCTATGCAGCATTTGACGCTACGGAGCATTCTTCTCTTATTCTCTCAATGATCTCTCCATTTGACTTATACAGTACAGTATCTCATTCTCCAGGTTTTCCTCCAATCTCTCTGACCATGATGGTTCAGACTTCTTTGCAGATTCATTATTTTCTAACTGAACTATAGATATGGGAGCCCCTTAAGGCCTAGGTTGATGGTTTCCAAATTTGTGCTGCTGAGACCAGATCCTTATGTCAAGCATCTAACTCATCTTTTGCTCTTGGGCGTCTTAATAACACCTCAAAATCAACATTTCTGAGACAAAATTTTAAAATCTTCAATATGAAATAAAATCTTGTTATCCTTTGGTATTCCATATCTCTCTAAATAGGACTATAATTCATCTGGTTGAGCAAGTCTCAAATTCAAAGGAGTTATCTTTGAATTCTCCCCCAATATCTCTTGAATTCACTCACTCCTCTCTACCTCCACTCTACTTGCTCTAGTCCCACTCAGACTACCATGTTAGATTCCTTACTTGTGCCCCTCCATCCATTTGGCTTATGCCACCATGCCACAGAGACTTTTGACCCTGAAGCTAAAGCAAACCTAATATTGATAATTTCAATATGACCTGATTATGCTGCTGTTTAAAATCCTTCAAAGATTCCCCATTGAACTTAAAGACCAGAATCCTCAAAGCAGGCTCGAGTCCCTGCTTGCACTGGGTCTAGACCACCTTTCCAATTTTATGTCACACTCGCTACTTCTCACATTCTCTACTTCAGTCATCTCGGCCTTTTAGTTCCTAGAATGTACCATGCAATCACCAGCCACAGGGCCTCTTCACGTGCTATTCTGTATGCCTGAAGTGACATACCTTCCTCACACTTAGGTTGCTTACTTAACTCCAACTCACCCTCTAGACCTTAGCTTGAGACTCTTTCCCTCAAAGAAATTTCCCTGACAACTGTGTCTATGTGATGTTTCTTGGTTATACAGTCATCCAGGACTATTTCTTTCCTTCAGAAAATTTATCAAAACTTATTATTACATATTTGTTTGGTGTTCATGTTTTTCATGGGTGATTTCCTTAATATACT
>NW_012150063.1:10492710-10493424 GCF_000956105.1 Propithecus coquereli | reverse complement strand
TTTTATGTATCTTTCTTCTAGGTTCCTGGGAAGTCAATAGCCCAAGATTAAAACGTCAGAATTTTATGGGATACCTGGTTGACCAGGATATGGTTCCTGTCCCCACTCTGTAGCATAGCCTTTTAGGGTACCTGCCTAGAACAGGAGCCATCTATCATGAGGTTTCAATCTTTCCTGGGGACTGACATGTGATCCTTTCCCTCTAGTTCTAGGAGTTTGTCTTAAAGTTCTATTTGCCTCTTAGCAACTTTTCTATGATTGGCAGATGAAAGAGGGGGAATAATAGATGATTCTATGGAGGCTTTTCTCCTGGTGGCCTCAGGATTATGACTCCTTAGTCCCTTAACTATCTCTCATGGAGCCCTAGCTCTCACCTGCTTTGGAAAAATTCACCCTGGGTAGAAGCATTTCTGGTTTAATTTGTTGGTTATTATTTACCCTCCCCGCTTTGGGGGGCTTGTAATATCTTATTATCATATGGATTTTTGACACGAAGAAAATTTTTTTTTAATTGTAACCAGTTCTTTTAGTTACTATTACTGTAAGGATTAATCTAAATGATCTAGTTAGCCATTGCTGGAAATGAAAGTCTTCCAGTTGGCTTTTCTTTTACCATCTTAAAGTCTCTGTTTCTTCCCAAGGCCTTTGAAAACATTTCATCAGTATATATATTCTCTGTCTAACTTTGAGTAGTTTTGAATCTCCAGCTGAGAA
>NW_012150063.1:10490320-10491992 GCF_000956105.1 Propithecus coquereli | reverse complement strand
CACAGAAATGCTATTTTTGAGGGAAGAAGCGACCAAAATCTACACGGATAGAAGGGAAGTCTCACAGTAGTAGGCAGGATGGAATTTTTACCTACACCAAAGTTGAAATGAGTTTTCATTTCTTGCACACTTGTCTATCTGAGGCTGTTGTTCCATCTCTTTGCTGTTCTGTATATGATGTTGCAATAAATACATATCTACATTCACTCTATGTCAGGCACTGGGTTTGTTCCCAGAAACACAAGAAAAGAATTGAAACAATACAAATAATTTTTTCATGTATTAATAATGTAATGCATGATTCCTATTTAAGAAGTAGAAATAGGATGCTATGAGGCAGTACAAAGAAGGATTACTTAGACCATCTTGGGCCAGAGGATGTCTGGCAAAGTTTTCTAAGATCATACCTAAGCTTATTTGATGGTCATAAAATATGGAAGGAAAGTCCATTCCCAGGTAAAGGGACAACAAAGGAAGAGGCACAGAAATAGGAAACAGCCTGGTGTGTAGGAAACTAGTTCTCAAAGATGATGACAGCAGAGATGGCCAGAACTGGGTCATAGAACTCTTGTGTACTCTGACAAGAAGGCTTACCTTTATTCCATAAAGTATCTGAAACCACTGAAAGATTGCACCCAGAGCCCTAGCATGAATAACTATTGACATCTTTGGTACATATGAAATTTATCTGCAGTCAGTTCTTATTAAGAATTTTCTACCTGCTCTGTGTGTGGCCACCTCACTTCCATTAACCACATGGGGTTTCAATTTTGGAGTCTAGATATTTTTAAAATTAGAATTACTGACTTCCAGTTCCAAAATGGTAGTGTAGAGGTAAGCTGGCTTCACTCCCCCACAGAAAACCAAAACAAGTGTACGGCACTAAGATCTACACCAGCAACAACATGGAGCTCAAGTATGAGGATGAGACAGTTCCTGAGGCCAGAGAGAAGTGGAAGAACTCTGAGCAGAAGGTAGCAAAATCGGACATCCACATCTTTGACACCCCTCCCCCAATTCTTCTTAGCACCATGCATGTAAAAAATCTCCCCTGAACTCATGGTTTCTATAGCGGAAATAATGGCACTGAGATTGTCAACGAGCTTCCCAACTTTCTTGGGTTCCCCAGCAGGAGACCTGTCCTTACCTTAACACACACATAACATTGTGACTGTCTCAAGATAGAAATATCGCTGAGGACAGGGAGAGAGAAATGGGGGAGGTGGAACTACCATCGCCAGCCCCAGAAACTCTACTCTATAACTCAGCCAAAGGAGATGCTAAGGCAGAGTGGCTGTTCAGCAGCACCACACTGTAGGAGGTACTTTCCTCAGGTCCCCTGGACATAAACCCCTAGCCACCCTTCCCACACTGCTGGTATGATTCCTTTGAGATATCCCCCATTTGGGACAGGCAGTGCTCTGACCATTTACTAGAGCTGAGGTAAACCTGAGTTTAAGGCTCCACCTCGAGCCCTAAAAGAAGTGACCTAGCAGTGAAGATGCACTATCCAGATATATTAATATGAAAAAATTTTCAACATCACCAATTATCAGAGAAATGCAAATTAAAATTACAATGAGATATCACCTAACCCCACTAGAATAGATTTTATTAAAGAGTCCAAAAACAACAGATGTTGGCATGAATGCAGAGAAAAAGGAATGCTTAT
>NW_012150063.1:10479324-10481998 GCF_000956105.1 Propithecus coquereli | reverse complement strand
GCTATTCAAAGCCATTCAACTAATTCTTCCTCCCAAATTTCTTTGAAATGACTAAAATAAAAATTAAAATTGTATTTAGAAATGTATTAAAGCTGAAAACAGAGAAGATATTTGTCATTAAGATCAATTTTAAAGGATTTCTATTACTATTACTATTACTGTTGCAGGTAAGATCAGACTATGGAAAGTAATAACCGTTTGGCAAATCAGCCTAAGCGATGGATGTGAAGAAGTGACACTCTTGCATAATAAATGGACAGGACTTTCCAACAGAGCCCTGGAAACTACTGAGCAAAAACTGGCATGAGCCAAGAGAGAGGGCAGGCTCCTTGGAAGCCTTGGAAGACCTCTTGGAAGACTAGCAAATTCAACAAATTAAAGGATTTCAGAACCTGCCTCAGTGTCCAGATGCACAGAAACTGGCTGTAGCACTCACCAACATTCCTCCAGCCCACAAGGTAATCCACGGTCTCACTGCTACAGACTCATAAAAACACAACCATGTCAGTTAGAGGAGACATGAGATCTTCTCATGTCTGCAAAATACAATAACTCAAATTAATATTTTACTGAATGGGCTGAATGGCATAATGAAGATAACAGAAAAGAGTTTGTAAACTAGAAAATGGAGCAATAGAAATTATCCAGTCTGAAAAACAGAAAGTAAGAAGGGATAAATGAATAAACAGAACTTCAGGCACCTGTAGAACCATATCACAATATCTAACACACACATACACACCCATAAATGGCAAAAGAGTTAAAGCAAAATAGCAACTTCTCTGATAGTTCCTTTGTTCTTCCCTTGAACAAAAGACTTTTTGGTGGATCACAAGCATCCAAACCCTCCATCTCTTGGGGTGGGTAGGAGATGATAAGCCATAGATCAGTTGGAAGAAAGCAAATCCATTGAATGACTCCAGGAACTGCAGGCATAAATATGGGCACATACACACAACCTTTGCAGCAAAGTTAATTTTCCTGCCAAAAAAAAAAAAAAAAAATACCTTTCCTGTAGCCAACATCCTAATTCCCAGTTTCTAGCACTAAGGATAATACAGGGACCAAAATAGAAACAAGTCCCCACTCTTTCACGCTCGTCTTTTAGAATATTTTATTTTCTATGTGAAACATGCCCCCATTTTATATTGCAGCCAGAGAAGGAAGGACTGCATCTAGAAAAATACAACAATGACTGCATCCATAAAAAAGATAAACCGAAGACCAAGAAAAAAATTTTTTAGATGAAAAAATATGACAACTAAATTTAAAAAATGAATCGAGGCAGTAAAGAACGGAGTGGATGCTGCAGCAAAACAAATATTTGATTCAGAAACAGGAATACTTTGCCTATAAGGGAAAGCTGGCAAGTATTTTAAGCTGTGGATTCTACATAGAGTCTCTGTTGCTTCTGCTACTGCTTCTCCTTCTCCTTTACTTTGTTAAACATTCAGAGAAAGAAAAAGTTTACATCCGAAAGAAAATAAAAATTATGTTCATGTTAGACTTCTTTTCTGTTAATCACTACAGGACACTGGAGCAAAGTCTATAGTTTAACAAGTTGGGAATCTAGCCAAGCCACATTATGCAGGTGCAAGAGAAACAGCTTCCAAGGTCCAATAACCCAACAGTACACACTGGCTGCTGACCCTTCCTGGATAAAAATACCTGAAAAGGTACTTAGATAATAGAGAAATGCATTTTTTAAACAAGCATTTCAAGAGGAAAATTGAGGTATAAAATCTGGTGAAAAAAACTTTTGAGAAGATGTTGGCGTAAGTCTACGTTTAGGAAAAAAATAATATTCTGTGAAACAGAAAAAAGTTAAAAGACTAAAGACATGGAAGTGAAAAACTGTGAAAAACTTTAGATTCATAGGCAATACTCTGGGAATGTGGCTCAAATACAAAAGAATTTTTGTCAACTTTGAGGAGGAGTTTGGGTCTCCAGCTTCTGAGGCTAACAGAGCATTGACTCACTCAGCAATTTCCTTCTCTACCTCAAAACACACCAGTCTGGCTTTTCAGTAGTTACGCTTTAATGCATTTGTGGTGGCGGTTCTTCTGTGGGATGTATCCCAGAAGTATTTTTCGGGTTGTAGGGTCAAGCCTCATCAGGAGCACACACTACCCAACTTCGTTCATTTATTCACTTAAGAGATAAAGTATGCCCGGCACTTTCTAGTACTAGAGAGAAAGGGGGAACAAAATAGACACAAATTCCTGCCCTCATTGTGCCTACATTCTAAAATAAGCTTATTTTCTCTTCTACTTGGAGCTTCTCTCCCATTTTGTATTGCAAAGAAAAGCAAAGCAGGGCTACAGGAAAAACCACCCCAGCAAAAAGGGCTGGGTTTTTTTGTTTTGTTTTTCTGTATTCCTAACTTTGCTTCTTAAAATGTGAAGAGTGAGTGAATGAAGCCTATAAGCAACCCTACTTTACTGCTAAGAATTAGAAGTGACTATGGGAAGAAGCAGTATATCATCAAAGAATGAGAGGGGTGCAGTCAGGGAATCTGCTTTGAACCCTGACATCATCAGTTGGAAGTACTATCTCTAGGACCTCAGACAAATTCCTTAACTTCTCTATGCCTCAGTTTTCTTGTCTACATAATAAATACAGTGATAGGATTTGCCTTATGAGGTTGTTGTGAGGATTAAATTATACACACACA
>NW_012150063.1:10478675-10479274 GCF_000956105.1 Propithecus coquereli | reverse complement strand
TCTATAAGTGGTATGGCCAATTCTCATATATAAGAAAAGGCTCTTCCAAGGTGCAACTTCAAACAATGAAATAGGTTATAACTGCAAAATCTAACACAAAACAGACTGGATTTAGTCCCTTGGGAGATTGAAGTTGAAGAGAGTCACAGTGTAAACCACAAATGAAGAATGTGGAAAATTGTCACCATCAATTTCAGTGGCTTTGGAAGGCATTTGGCAGCCTGTGCAGGAAAACCAAGTAATAACAAATGATGGATTTGGCCCTGTTGTCACCGCCAAGCTGATGGATACAAATCACTCGCCTTTTAAGCTCCAAGTTGCAGAAATAGGATGCATTTGAGCTGTAAGGGGATCAAATGGATGAATGTCAAATATCAACAGATCAGAAGGTGCACACTCCAATGTAGTCTGTATCAATTTTCTCAAATTGGTTGTAGTAAAGAAAATTCATGTTCTCACTGAATCCTAAGAACTAGATTCTTGTATCCAATAGTTTTGTAACGACAGTGGAAGGGAAGGTAATGCAGTTGACGCTTTAGGTAATGGACATTCCTACGATCACTTCTAATAACACCAGGTGGGTGGGCCTGTGCCACCTC
>NW_012150063.1:10456521-10474395 GCF_000956105.1 Propithecus coquereli | reverse complement strand
AAAGAGGGTTTGAGCAGAAGTGGAGAGTGATGAAATTACAATAAAATCTCAGCCAAACCCATGGGAAGCTCCAGTATGGGGACAGTCCTTCAGAGTTAGGGCAAAGGGGTCAAGCTCTTCTACCTCTATGTTGGTTAGTCAGCGAATGCAGGTTGCCCTTGGAAGGACCTTGAGTGAAACAGTTTTCTTCCTGGCTCAATCTTTCAAAGGAAATTTTCAAAGAGGGCTGAACACTAATGGCTATCTTTTAGAAGCTCTCAGGAACTGGTGAAATAAATCCTTAATTCCTAAAGGGGGATAAAGTGCACCACAACAGTTCATACCATGTGACACTTGAATACTTTTCCTTGTATATGTTCTGGCAACAGCTCCTTTAGGATTCTAGTGTTCTCTTCCTGGGGGAAACGTAGAAGGGGAAATTTAGTGGGATAACTTATAGCCCCTGTTACTGTAGCTCATCTTGGGGCCACAGTTACTAACATTGTCTCACTCCTCCTTTTCCATTCCAAATTCCCCTCACCGTCATCCTGCACTAATACTGATCTTGTTGAGTTATATGGTTGCATGACCCCATCCCTGATAGGGTATAAGCCTCTGATAACCATACTTTTCCTATGTGATGGTTACATTTTACCATCAAAATTGGTCAAAGTCTTACCAAGAGATGTTCAAGTGATCACTTGGGTTCCAGAGGTGAACCTCCCTGCTGCCATTGAGTAACAGGAGCCCTACCTCTTCACGATGACCAGAATCAATGACTCCTGCAGCACAGCGACCGTACTACTTTGTGCTACTGCTTCCTTGGCATGAGAAGCTCAATGGATACAGGCAGCAGCCATCACTACAGTTGGATGGAACCACTGCTATTTACCGTGGAAGAATGACCTTCTCTATGAACTTTCATTTATAAACCTTCATATCCCAGTGTTTCAGGTTGGGAAACACAAATTCCCATCCTGGGAATGGGCCAGGAGGAGTGATGGTAAATAGAATTACTCCTGCTTCTAACCCTTGGTACTCATGAATCCATTTATTCTGTCTATTTTTCTACCTAAAAGTCCTTGATTTAAATTGCATCATTTCATCCTGTGTGGTGATGCTTCATTCTTTTATTATCACTTCTAAACTGGAGCGTCAGCTGTGCCTTCATTAGGTTATTCCAACCCTGTCATCCCGGTCAGCTTCTAAATGGAGCAATATATTTTATGACCAATAGATCCTACTGTTCTGGGCCCACTCTCACTCTCACACCTCCTTTACTGAAAATTAGGCTAGCTGATCTGAAGCAATATTATGTGGGACGTTACGTTGATAGATCAAAAAATGTAAGCCCTCAGATACTGGTGCTGGCTCAGGAAAGTCAAACCCTTCTTGGTAATGCAAGTCTATTCCTTCCAAAATAAATTGTTGCCACCTCAGAAACGAAAGGGTCTAATATGGTTAATTTGCTACCAAGTGGCTGGTTGGTGTCCTCAAGAGATGCTGCCATATTGAAGGATCACCGTTAGTCTCAGCCACTGGCAGTTGGCCATTCAGCAATATTAGCAGTTAGGCAACCATGACATGTGAGATTTCAGACTGTTGGGCCTGTGTATGCTTCTTTCCCTGTCACCATGACTGCTTCATCCACCTGCCCATTGGACCAACAAAAAGTGTATAATATTACACAGAATATGGCATGATCTTGCTCCAAAACCCTAGGGGTCTGTATAGTGGTTCTCCCACTGAGGCAAGCCATAAACTCCATATGGCATCTTTTCCCCCAAAATGATACAATAGTTTCTAATTGCTTAGATGTCCAATCATTCCCACTACTATTAGTGATCCCAGTCCTATAACAGCATCACCCACTCTCACCAGAGTGGGTGGGCCCACTGTGGGCTCAGTGGGCCCACAGAGATCTACCACTGAACATCTTAGTAATGCTGGTGCCCCTCTCACCAGCACATTCCTATTGTTTTGGTAAATAACACAGCTTCAAGTCCTTCCTGCAGAACATTTGGTGGGTTTTCTTGATGGCAATTGTTGGATGCATTCTATCATGCCCATTTATCTTAGCCTTTTAACTCCTTCTTCTACCAACTTCTATAAAAATTCTGGCATTTCTCTGCCACTTAGCGTAAGTCATTGCTTTTTCCATGCTTCTAGGAGCTGTGTTAGCAGCATATTCACACACAGGATATTTACCAGGGTGTTCTAATCTATATTTTGTAAGAGTACTCCAATATAGATAAACACTATTTATCCAAATTGGGATCCACCACCTTTGGTTTAGCATGCTCAAAATCCAGTCCCAGGCTTATTGTCCCAGCTTCTGCCAGTGCATGTTAGCTAGATCCTATATTCCTTCAAGATGTAGGTCCTTTCTTCCCTTAGTAGGCTCAGCACTTCACCAGATGGGTTACGTAGTGACTTAGCCGTAGTTCTTGCCCCAAAGACCACGAAAGGGGATTAGGAGCTTTATGAAAGGGAGGTTCCTGTTGTCAAGTGGGAAGAGGCCTCTGCTTCATCATCAGGCAAGGTGGAGTGTTATCCCTTCATAGGAACAAGTGGACTTCTTTTGCAGGCTTACAGGGTTCAGGGGAGGGAATCTTGAAATTCAACATATTCAGGCCTCAATCCGGATAGCTTTATCCCACGTGCCAGGATCTCAATAATTGCCTTGGTTGGGAGTTTAAACTTTAGCTTGATTGCTCTTATGATTAAATCTTAGCCCTTAGCTTATCCTCCTTTCTGCTACATGAAATGAGAACCTCTTTACATGCTATCAAGCAGGTCCTCTAGCTTTCATATTTAGATTTTAATTGTTGATTAATCACTTCATCCAGAGCATCAGTGGAGCTTAGCAATAGCTCCTCTGCTTTCTTTGTCCACTTTGGGTACCAGCTGTGATGGGTTAGGTTCTCTGAGAATCAGAGTTTGAGATAAGAGATTAGCATACACAGGACATTTAATAGAAAGCTCACCTGGGATAAGCCATAGTGTAAGGGAAAGGAAGGAGGCAGGATATTGAGAGGGAAAGTTGGGCTGCAATGCAGTCTCCCAAAAAATCTTCAGCCAACATGAAAAATGTAGGATGGGCTCCAGAATTATCCTGAGTTGAGACAAAGAGATCAGGCCTTTATAACCCTTCATTGATCTGTAGTTGGATGTGACCTGCCCCGGGAAGGAAGTATGACGTCAGGCAAGGCTGTTTTCTTCATTCGAGGCAATCCCCAAAGAGGGCTGACAGCTGAGGGCCCCCTTCCTGCAGCACCCCCAACAGCTGGGGGGAAAGATCTTCATTCCTGCAGGTGGATCTGGTGGCATTTCACAGTGCCTTCTGCCACAATTAGCCTAAATTTTCTGAAGGCTATGGTATCATGAGCGTGTCTTTAAAAGGAACATATAAACCAAACTAGTCTGCTTACTTATCATTTGTCTTCTCAGACAAAGCACATTAAGTTGGACTAATCCTGAAATATCTCTATAATAATTGCCTTATTTACAAGTGCAAATTTAAGTTGTCCCCAACACAGCTGTCTACATCTCCGTATCTTGTTCTGAATCAGAAACTTTACCTACAATCCAGGATCAAGGAAGTAAACTGGAATAAAGAACACTGAAATAATCAAGTGGAAATTTTTATAAGGAATATAATATTATCATGAAAAAAAGAGATTTCATTAGTTCTAATAATTGGTTTGCCAAATTTCTGGTTTTCCCTTCATTAAAGATAATATGTTTAACAACTTCAACCCACTACTGGAAATCACTTATAAGTTGTCATTATATAGTTAATGCCATTGAAACACTGTCTGACTTATTTTACTGTTGACACCAACAATTTTTCATTGTCTTTTTTTTCTAAAAATAAAATAGTCTTTACTGAAAGAATATGTCTTATGAATAATCTATCACTCTAGCAGGTTAAATTTTGCTCTGCTTTTTTCTTTCAAGTCTTATGCTTATCAAAAAAGAACAATTCCAGTTTACCTGTTAAAGATCAAAGTGTATGTTCCATTTCCTTTGAAAGCAAATACCAATGTCCTACGTGGCTTTAATTTCTTATATTTACTGTTTCTGATTTATTTTAAGACTATAAAGCCATTGTTTCTTTTTATTTATGCTTCCTTATCATCGGAATAGTTCATTTATTATCAAATTATTCTGATGTGGTGAGTAAGCAAAACTAAGAGGAAGGAAAGAAAACAGAGGTTTCAATGGACTTTCAAAGATTTGCTTTAAAAAATGAATATATCTAATATAAAACTAAAAGAGCCTTCCATGGGTTAATGCATGACTACAACTTAGTCCATGGTGTGGCTAAGGGGGAACATTAAATATACATACTGCAGATTTGCAGATTTCCAATATCTGCTGTTTGCAGTATGAATGAGTAGTTCTTATTCCATTTTCAAAGATATCAATTGCTTATGAAAACCCTTGACACAGAATTCATTGTCTACAGGCCATAGATAGTGATAATTTCGAAATTGAAGTAAATCAACTTCTTCGAACAGTAGGCTCCATTGTCATTGTAGTTGTTATTCTCAAGGCTTTAGAAACCACATGCAGGAAGTTAAGTGGCTAGCTACTGCTTACTTCTAGCATCTATTTCCCATTAGAAATGGTAACCATCTTTCAAAACTACTCTTTCCCCATTCCCTCCTCCCTCTGCCCCCATGTGATTTTCTCCATAAATAGGCTCTACTTGGTTTAAATAAATCAGGGGATTCAATCTCCTTGGCCAAAGGCGTGAGTTTAAGAATGGGCAGGTTACCCAGTCATAGCCAGTGAGAGCCACAGGCATGTTTGCTAGGGCTTCCAGATCCTTTTATTCCTCTGCAACTGGGATTTGGAAGAGGTGAGACTTGGTGCCACTACATACATACTGCTGTAGCACATGGAACCAACCTAAAAATACCAGCAATCACTGAGGAAGGTGGAGACAGCAGACTCAGAGAACCTCATCCTAATAACTTGGTTTAAGCATCTAAATTAAGCCATGTCAAAAGCTTGTCCTAATCCCAGACTGTCAGTTTTTGACCTAATATATTCTCTTTTCTGGTTAGGACAGCTCAGTTAGATCTTCTGGCCAGCAGCCAAATGAATACTAACCAAAACCTAAGGGAAATCTGCCATCGATCTAAAAAGTAATTGGGGTAAAATTAGCTCTTCATTAAAAATAGGCAAAGAGGAAATTCCAAACACTATGTTAACCTTTTTACTCCTAGAATGTTTCTGTATCACCGGTAACTCTTCACCAGAAATGAAGCTAATAATATGTACAAAGAAAGTCAAATGGAGAATTATCAGGGGAAATATAATTAGCCTGAGGAGATGAAATTACATTGTTATTATAAATTCACCAAAATCCAAGTTTTGGTTCTCAGTCTTGCATACTTAGAAACTGAAATAAAATGTATTAGTATATCTTGATCAGTCTTTCAAAGAGTATCAATATCAAACAAATTCACACAAGGCTAATATATGAAACCTAATGCCAACTTTGTAATGAAAAACTCTATTCACTAAATTTCCAGGTGTTTAAATTCTCTGTTCATCTGTTCAAAGCATATCTTACCTTTTTGTTTTTTTAAATGAGCTTGGAAATGAAGCCAAAAGAGGGTAGAATCCTGATGCAAATTTCAGTGGTTCTCAAAGGAAGACAGTAACTATTTCCAAAAGCATTTGAATTTAGCAGTGACTGACAGTGTTTGTGGGCTATTACTGGGGCTTAGTGACCAAGACTAGGATGCTATTCACGTGGAAACATTTAGGTCAGCCCTGGCCAAAATGCCAATACACACTGAGTCTGTAGTGAGGCCTGTCAGAATGCACAAATCCCAAGATCCAGTGCCTTTTATCCTTATAATGTGCTGGCTCTGGAGGCAATTGCAATCTACAGCAATGAGGACCCCTAGCATACAGCTGGTGGTCTCTAAATATCATTTTGTACTAACAGAAACTAGGGCTCATAAGAGAAAGGGCTGATTCCATATCTGGTGCAGGAAATGTACAAGCCAAGCCCTGGCCATCATATGCCGGAAAGCAAGGAAGCTATTAAAGGCTAATGAGCTCATGCCAAAGGGAAAGAGGTGCCAAATTAAAAGGGCTTCCACTGGCCTAGGATAAGGTCAATGAAGCATAAAAAAAGAAAAGAAAAAAGTAATTACAATTACAAAAAGTAATTGCCACACATCAAATATATAAAAACCCATGAGTTCAAAAATAATAATTTTTAAAAACAAAAGTCATTGTTTATCATAATGGACCAACCCAATATTCTAAAAACTAACAAATAAAATTAAAAATGAATATTTAATCTTGCTTGTCCTCTACACATTTCAGGATAACCAAATATTTGATGAGGAAAAATTCTTTTCTATAGAATTCCTGATAATAAGTACAATAGGAATAATAAAATTAGAAAATCATCATTTTGCAAACCCAACTTTACTAACAATGAATCTAAGCAATAGCCATCAATAGATGCTAAACCTAATGGTGTAATAGGAAGTAATCAGTACCACCTACGTTTATTTTGTCCAAAACTACTGAAGTTGAGTCAAATCAAGTCTTAAGAAAAAAATATCAGTTTAGAAGAAATAGGGAGGTAGAAGGTCATTTCTAAAACTTCTCTCAGGAAAAGATAATCAGCCAAATTCATAACGCGGGGCATTCTATAAGACAAATGACCTAGTTTCTGCGAAAAATAAAAATAAATAAATAATCAGAGACATGGAGAGAAAAGAAGGAAAAGGATTGTTGTGGAATAAAAAAGATGTAAAAGGCATAATAATCAAATGTGATGTGAGGCTTTTGTTTGCATCTTGATTTGAACAAACCAACTGTCAGCAGAAAATTTTGAGACAATTAGGGAAATTTGAACATGGCTGGAGTATTAGATGGTATTAAGAAACAGTTGTTAACATTTTTGGATATAATAATGTCAGTAGGGGTACATAAAAAATTTATTGTCAATTAGTGAAGCATACAGAATGATTTGGAAGGAAAACAACATGAGAACAAGCATGCTTTAAAATATTCCAGAAAAATAAAAAGTTTGTGGAGGTGGAATAGAAGATATGAGACTGGCAAAATGTTGATCACTACTGAAGCCGGTTTATTATATTACTTTCCATACTTTTTATGCATGCCATTCTCAATAAAATATTTTTCAAAAGAAAAAAGACTACAGATAGTAGCCAAAGTTTATTTCTCTAAGTTCCAGTTTAATAAATAATTTCATTAGGTAGATTTATAGTGATTAAGCTAAAGGCAGTCTTCATGGCAGCTGAATGCTTTCAGTCGCCCAGGACAAGAACCTGGAAATTGTCCTTGACACTTTTTCTTTCACAGCCCACCTTGACTCCAGTAGCAATTCTTGGCTCTAGCTTTGACATACGTCCTGAATCTGGCCCCTTCTCATCACTCGCACTGCATCTCCGTTCTTCAAAGTGACCACCATCTCTCGTCTGAATTATTGCAAACGCCTCCTAAGTGGTTACCCTGCTTCTGTCTTTTTGCTCTTTTGATTAATTCTCAACAGGGCAGCCAGAGGGGTTCTGTTAAAGGCTAGGTAATATCAGGCCTTTGCTCATCACCTCTGCTTCTAATCTCATTGAGACTGAAAATAAAAGTCTTTAATATAGTCTATGAGATTCTATGTGATCTGGACCACTACTAGCTCCCATTACTCTCCTCTTTACTCACTCCATTTCCACCCAGACTGGCCTCCTTATCATTTCTTGGACATAACAGCATGCTCCAGCCTCAGGGCCTTTGCATTTGCTGCTTGCTCTGTCAGTCATGTACTTGCCCCAGATACCCATAGGGCTGACTCCCTCACTTTCTTTTTAGCTCTTTGTTCAAATGTCATCTTCCCAGAATTCCCTTTTTAAAATGAAATTCTTTTAGTTCACCCTATCCCTCTCCAATGCCTTATTTCTTTCATACCACTACAAACATCCAACATACGTATGTTGAACTTATTTATAGTGTTTATTTCTATATTCTCTGGCTATTTTGCATGAGGGATTTACGATGCTTTTGTTCACTATGAGATCCCTAGCATTCAGAAGAGTACCTGGGACACAGTAAGAATTCGATAGTTATTTGTTGAATTAATAAATTAAGCTACGATTGCAGTAGCATTTTTCACGGCCCTCGAGGTTCATTATCCTCCCAACTGCATTGCCTTGATTAGTTTTAACAATTCATTACTTTTTTCATTATTCAGTCATTCACTAAAAACATATTTATTGAGCTCCTTTTATTCATTAGGAACTGAAAATACAATAATTGATCAAATAAATATGTTATTCACTCTCCTGAAATCACCTCCCAGTGTTTAGGGAAGCAGGGACACTTCAACTGTCATCCTATGTTTAGTCTACATAGGTATCCAGTCGGTTATTTCAGACCCTAGGGCATACCTTCATAAAAAGTTTGCAAGTTGGGTGTCCCACAAAAAAATTTTGGTGGTACGATGAGATACGTACCCCACAGTACGTATGGGGTTTGAGTGGCTGTTAGGAGGGTGAGGGGCTGGTTTGGGTACCAAAGCAAATTGCCACTGGCACGAAATTTCTCATCTGGGGTTCCTCTAAGAGCAGCCTAAGAAGAGTGGGGTATGACAGCATCCTCCATGGTCTCCTCAGTTAGAGAGGAACACGAAACCACACCCAGCACTCCTTCTTGTGCCCTGATGCTCTTTAATAACTTCCCCCTGCACAAAAGGGTGATGTTACTGCTGGAGGCACTTGAGGAGAACCACACAGAATAGCAGCCCAACCTACAGCCAACGGGGGGAGAGGGCAAATTGTATGGGTGCAGTTCCATGCAGTAGTTAATAATTAAAGTCTTCACAGAATCCAGAAATTTCTGGCTATTTGTGTCATTTAGTGATATCCAGGCTAACATGGGATGGCTACTTTAATAATACATGTACATTTTTACAAATCAGAACTTCATCATCATTTTAAAATACTTAGATTCAAAATACTTTTTCATTATCACAAGGAATTTTAACATTGCATTTGTCAATGAAAGAAAAAGGATGCTAGTTATATTCTTTAAATCTAATTTCGACTGCTGTAAATTTCTGAATCGCTATGATAATGATTTAAATTTTTATCGCCTATTTGTGAGCACAAAGTTTCTTGCTGATAATGATTATCAACAATTTGAAGACATCATCATTTAAAAAAAGTCTTACTCAGAAATTGCTTGTCGTCATTTCAAGTATAAAAGTCCAATATAAAATAATAGTTATGTTCACTGAAGCAAGATCAAGTTTCTCATTTAAAGATTTTATTTGGATGTGTTCTTCCAATTAAAGACTTAGTATTTTCCCTAACACTTTGCTTTATAAAGAGTTGTATTTATTTTCATCACCATGTCCTATATATTCTCAAATTTTCTTTGATTTGCTCCAGTAAATGTTATCATTTTCTATATGTGTTTTGACATGAAAAAACATTACAAAGCATTTCACCTAGGAAACTTGTATGCCATAAGTGAATCCATTTGCCTCTTACCTGTAGACATTTTCTGACAGACAACATTTCCTGATGGCATTTCAAACCCTATTCTCTCATGGTTTGATTGCTGTGAAGATGGAGACAAGCACTAGTGACAAGAATTGCCTCCCTGTGCTATCATTCAATTCCTCCAGTCCCTTAATATGAGATCAATAAAACTTTACTTTTTTGAAGGAAAAATTATACCACTGTCTTAAATGTCTCCTAAATGTCACTAAAGACAATATGTGAGTTTAGTAAGAGGATACATTAAAGGTGCCAATTTCCAGTCCAAATTAGAATAACTACCTCAGGGTCAAAGAAGTGTGCCAAAATTATTTCAATCCATACCAAAATGTCATTTGCCACATTTATTATAGTATGTCAGCCTACATCACAGGAAGAGAGTTGTGGTTGAAATTACCATTGCTTTCTTTGATATCTTGAATATCTTTTAGGCCTGTTTACTTTTCTAAAGAATTTAGAACATCAGCACCTAAGAGCTACCCTTATTAATAATGCGTTTAACTGCCTGATTATCAAAACGGTGTATAATCAGAGCTAAGTGACCTAAGCATGATGAAACAGGTGTGCAATTTACTGACCACGTGGTAGCAGCTGTTTTCCCATTTGTATGTGTTTCTTTTCTATTTGAGGTGGAAGGACCTTGTGTAACCATAGATGATGCCTTTGCCTTGCCCAAGCCAGGGCTACAGGCGTGCCCTTACCCCATACAGTGTGATCTGCAAAGGCATTATGTGTAACCAAAATGTTTGTACCCCCATAATATTCTGAAATAAAAAAAAACCATAGATGAGGCTTTAGATCTGCATATCCACGGCTTATTCAAAGAAGGGATCTGTGAATGGAATATTGGATATTTCTTTAACTACTGAGACAAATGTTAAACTTGGAAAATAATAATTATATTTGGAAAAAAAAATCATACACATGCTGATGGTGATGAGTGTAGAAAGTGGACTCCAGGACTCTGCTTCTATCGCCTTTGTAGCCCCCTAGTGGAAAGCAGGTGTTTTACCCCTAAGAAAAGTCTAAACTATTGATTTGAATGAATCAAACAAAGATGCAAAATCATCTTTAATATTCGTAGTACTCATCATTGGTACATTAAGAGGAGCACAAGGTTTTATCGATATTCAACCTTTGTTCAGAAGCGAGGAAAAGTTCTGAACAGTAGACCTGCTGAAACTCTATGACCTGGTAAAGACTTAGCTAAACAGGGAAGCCTGATCTCTCAGACTCAGTTTCCATGCAAAGCTGCATGCTATAAGTTTCGTTTTTAAATAAGATTTTCTTTCCTGCTGCAGAAATTGAGAAGTTGAGTCTATAGAGAAAATGCATAGCATACTGTCAAGTGCTCCCATCAGGAAGGCAAAACACCATAGATGGTAAACAAGTATATTAATAATGATGCTAATTCTAGTTCTGCTGTGTGTCTGGATAGAGTAAGGCACCTCTACTTAACGTCTCGCACATATTATTACTTAGTCCTCAGAGTGCTTTTACACAGGAGGTCCTATTTGTATCCCTGTCTTACTGATAAGGAAGATAAAAGATTTAGCATCTGAACCAGCATCTGAACCCAAGTGTGTCTTACCCCAAATGCCATGTCTGCACTGCCTCTAATAAATGCACATTAAAATCCTTACATTTTACACACCAGACCTAAAAAAGATTTTCCATTGCATAATAACTTTTTAATTCTTTCAACCTTTTTGGGAAAAGTATAGTAATTTTTACTGATTTACAGCCTTCTATTAATTATTTGTTAAACTGTAAAATCAACTTTTACCTTTCAGAAACCCTTTTGTTAATATATAGAGTCAATCTGGGCTAGGATGTGGGTATTTTAATAGACACCCGTGGAATTAATAAGCACTGATCACTGAGATTGCAACCACTGTGAGATAAGAGGATACCCAAGGCCAGAAAGGTCAAGAAGAATTTTGCAGGTCATTGGCTATGCCCAGAACTGCCTTGGTGAATCACATTCCACACAGCCTCTCAGTGCTGAGCTAGCATCTACGTAGATCAAAGCTGTGCCCAGAATGGCTAATTCATGCGCTAAACTCAGATGTCAAGATTTGTTAAACACATATTCCTTTAGATAAACTACCTAAGTGGGGGACCCACTAAAAGGAAAGTGATGGATTGGATTATTTGTCTAGATTCAGATTTATAGGTTTTTATTTACTGCCATAAGAGCAGCCAAACAATAAAAGCAATGGCATAGTAATAGCCTCCCCAGAAAAGAGTAAGAGTCTATTGCCCAAGTCTTCAGGGAGAGGCAGATAAAGAAATTAGTGAGATTGATGAAGCTTCTAGTAATATATGATGCTGAGGTTCATAGTGGTGTGTCCCGCCAGTCTTTTCTAACCACAATGAATATGAATGCATTATTGAATGAATAAGTCAATAGCTTAATGATATAAAGGCTTTCAGTGTATCAACCCAGTTATTCATTCTCTCTCTGCTCCTTTTCTCCACCCTTATTATTTCTTTTCCTCACTCTTAATGAAGACTACGTTGTGACTACAAAAGTGTAATAACCCCCACCCCCAGCACCACCACAACCACATCCTCTTTTCTCATAGGGTAGAATACTAGTTAAGCAGCCCCATAGATCCAAAGGCAAAAATCTACCTCTGTCCGGCTTTGCTTTTTTTTCACCCCCATTTCTACCCAACTAACTTCAAGAGAGCATATACTGGACTTTTCTCAGTGACTTGCCTTTATTATAGCAATAGCATCTTCCTTTCCACATCTCATAGTCTCATAAAAATTAGTAGTATTTGGACAGGCATAGCATGACAAAGTGAGAATCCGGCCTACCATCTCTTCCAGCTTTTACTCACACAGGGAAAGGAGAGGAAAACAAACACTGACTAAGAGTATGTTCACAATGTGATAGACACAGTGCCAGATATATATACCACAACATATTATCTGGGGTAACATGAGACTGTTGTGTAAAGTTTGTGCAGTGACCGTTCCTTGCCATCCACACCCATTCCACACCCATGGTTCCTATGTACTCGGGATAGACAAAGCCAACATAATTATATTTGACATGTTCAGAGATACAGAAACGGGTGCTTAGCTACAATCCTTGATTTTCCTGGGACCTGAAAGCTCAACAAGAAATACTTAAATCCTATGCCCCTCAATTAAGCCAAAGCCTTATATAGACATGTCTGATGAAACAGGCTAGGCATGAATGGCCATGGCAGAAAAGAACATAGTGTCCCAAGATAAAAGCATCACAAATGGTAAATGAGTTTGAGAAGACAGGACTTCTCAAATTCATTTCACCTGGATGTTGGAAAGAACTAGTTGTTGGTTTTAGGCGACAGGCTACATATAATCCCATCCCCCATCTTTGCTATTACTTATGCCATCTGTGAGGTAAAAATAGAAGATACTATGAAACTAGGGGCTTTAGCTCTTTTGCTCTAGCATCCCCTTAACGAACAAAGTACTGAGCACCCGAGCTCTCAAAAAAGGATAGTATGAGGAAACTTCCAAAGAAGTTCTGGCATTATGCAAGGGTGTCGGATGCAACCTTGCAAAGAGCTAAGGTATTGTGGTCCAGTCCGAAAATATCCATTACAAACCAAGGTTTGCAGGAATTGAAACACTTTCAGGCCAACTGTAACTTCTTGGCTCAAGTTTTTTCTTTTTGATTTTGGCCTCTGCCAGTTTGGCTATTATGAGCAAAGTTATGCATTTAAGAAGATGTTTGTTATATTTCATACAGCATTTCTAGTTGTTTTATAATGGGAGAGTTTTCAGATCCCAATCTCAATATTCCTCAAAATTTAAGCACCCTCATTTTTTAACAGAACTCTTTCTAAAATAGATTTGTGTAAGGCTGCTATTTGAAACAATGAATTAATTGATTTTTGACTGGGCTTTCAGTCATTTTAATGTGTTTTTGCCTGATGCTATTTGTTCTCTGAGAACAGTAGCAGGCCTCTTCTGAACTTTGGAGTCCCTAGATATTGTTCCCTTTACTTAGCACTAACACGTGGGTATCCACGGATTAATTGATTTCTACTTTTTATCCATGTTGGAGAAGGTGTCACTTAGCCAACCAATCTCTTATTTTATTACAGAAGCCAGCTCTCCCATTCTGTTCTCAGCTCTCTCAGCCTACTTTAAGGGGGAAAAAAATGAAAGGAACTGTGTGATTACATTTGACAATTGGTTCTTTCTAGGGGTGTAAACTGGAGACATGTGGTACAGAGTAGTGCATTCAGGAGGTTTTAAGCACATGGAAGTGGAGTTAAAAAAAAAAAAAGCTGGTTGTGTTATTGTTAACCTAGCACTGAGTCAATTTCCTAGATTCCTGTTGTATCTTGATAGAAGTTCTCCAGGCATGCAAACTATTCCCTGAGTGCACGTTAAACACTTTGAAAACTACATTCACTCTCTTAGGCTTCTGTGGAAGTAAATTCATTAAACTGGACTTCCCCACTGGATTGAAAGACTGAATGCAGTTTCTTTAAATGCTCTTTAAGAAAAGGAAAGATGACTTTTCAAAAGTTTATTGATTTGGCAACCATTCTGAATCCATTTACAGAACAATAAGCAGAGGGCCCTTTGTTTGTTGAGTATCCCACTCTTGCTCCAGATTTCTAACCTACAGCTGTATAACTCTAGAGACTGCAAGCCTGGGGAAAGTATCATAAGAAGAATTTGATGGCATGGAGCGTGATGATGCTTGCTCATCTTTAACCCTCTGAATGAATTCCTACGTGAAACATCAACAATGGAGTAATGCCCAGGCGGAGCGGAGAGAAACTGGAAATAGGACACACAGAAGTAGTGAAGATCAGGAAAATAAAAGGAAACAAGACAGTTGTGGGATTCCAGGTTGGTTGCAAGCCCACCAATGAATAGGTGGGTCTAGCAAAAGTATTAACACCAGGCTTGGAGAATAAATGCATAGCCTTTCCTTAATTACAAACATATCTCTTCTTCAAATAGATATAAAGGAGAGAAAGAAAAAGGTCACACAGGATCTTGAAAAGCCAAAGACCATAATAAAAAGGGTGGTAAGCAGGGCTTCAGTATACCTGAAGAAAGACGATTAGCGGCCACTGGAAGTTACAACAGGACCATGGACCTTTAACTATGAACATGGAAGTAAATTGGTGGGAAAAAGGAGGGAAATGTGAACATTGTTGAAGGAAGGCTTAAAAAATAATCTGAGAACTTTTAGGTGTGGGGGTAGTTACATGTAGAAGTGACTGAGGTTCTGGCCTTGCACTCAACTTCCCTTCAAAGTTCCCTGGAAGACCTGCACATAGGGGATGATGCAGGCAGTACTATAAACTCAAAATAAGAATCGGGCTCAGGTCCAAATTTAGGAAGATTTCCTGCAAACTTTAGTAGAAATGTAAACAGGCAAAAAAAAAAGAGAAAGAAAGAAAGAATGAAAAACAAAAAGCACTGAAAATCGACAGAGGATTGACTCCTGAGTGAAAGCTATGTGCCTCATAATAAGTAAGTCTCAAAGAGTCAAGACAATGTTTAGAATCTCACCAAGAAAAGCATCTTATGATATAATTATTTACTTCGACCCAGGAAGTCTATTTACAAGACACTAGTAAGGACACATTTTAAGATGTAGACAGTGCCTTACACACACAAGTATTTACCAGAGAGTTATCTATAATTGTGAAACTTAAATGTCTCACAATGGGCAGATAGTTATCATAAATGAATGGAAATTTTTGAAGATCTGAAAATGAGATTCACAAATGCAGGCTGTTATTGAAAAACATGTTGTTACATTTAAAACACAGGCTGTAATATATAGATATTTGAAAATTTTTAGTATTGTGGGAAAAAACCTAGGCATAAAATCAAATAACAAACAGTCACAAAACATCAAAATTCGTTTGTATAGCGGAGCCATAGGTTATTGTGGTTGTCATTCTCCTCCTCCTCTTCCTCATCTTCTACTTTTTTAATTTTCAAATTTTATTTAATAAGCTTACATTATTTTAAGTGATTTTTTTAAAAAGTAGGATAAAGGTAAAAGCCCATCCGAGGTTATTCATACAGAGAATGGATAGTCTAAGAGAGTGGCTCTCAGCATAAGTGTGCATCAGAAGTATTTGAAGTCCGTAATTCTGTAGATCTGGGGCAGGACCAGAGATTTTGCTTTTCTCACATGTTCCCAGATAATACTGATGCTGCTCATCTAGAGACCACACTTTGAGAATCACTACTCTAAGATAAATGCTAATTTTCATTCTTCATGATTCTCAAGATTTTACCCACCTATCTATCCAATCATTTCACCAAAAGTCTCTATACTTGTAGTATAGTGTAGTGAAATTGCCTCTACAAAACTACGACTTAACATTTTGCCCTTGACTTTTATCCAAAGTCAAAGTAAATATGGCACTTTTCTTTTTCTTGGGGGAGGAAATTGAGGATATTATTTTTTGTCCTTCAAGGTGCCTTTAAAAAGGTCTATGTTTAAAACACTTCCACAGAACAAATAGGAAAGAGTTTAATCGTTCTTTATTAATTGTTCTTTATTAAACAATGAGAACTGATTTTTAACTATACATTTGTATCTCTGCATTATTCTTGGATTTAAGATGGTTTCTAAAAATATAGGAAAGACATGAGAAATAAAAAAAAGTTGCAAATAAATAGATGAGCAAATCAGGACAAATGGACTGACTATATAACACAGATGGCATAACCTATCTTCTTTATCCTGGGAAGGTTTGCATTTACTATTGTACTGAGATTCCCTTGGGTTTGGTTTTCTGCAATTTTTCTATATTTAATCTCTTACTCCCTTCAGAGCAGCTTTGAGGACTTTCTTGCTAATATTTCTTCCTTTCTATCCCCAACTTCCCAAATAGCTACCTCAAATTACAGGAAGATGCTTACATTCTTGTTCCTCAAATAATTAATTTTTGACTAAATATCAACAAATATAAGGTTATGTTCAACTAGCAACATAAATGAAATTAATATTTAGGGACAAGAATATTTATATCTACTGTCTCCAGTATAATTTTAAATATTTGTTTGAATATCTCAACAAAGCCCTAAGAAACAAAAGCTTCAAGAATATGAAAACATCTCTGAGATCAAATAAAAGTGCTACAGGCATTATAATGAGCTTCACTCACCATCTCAAATTTAACCAGCTGAAAATGCTTGTTTTTCCTTTGTAAGCAGCATTCTATTCAACTTTTGGAAATAAGGATCCTGTCTCACAATGGAAAAGCAGCATATTGTCCTATAAATCGAACAAAATGTCCTTGACTCACTTATCCTCTGGAGGAGCACTGCCTTTTGGAACCAGCTACTTAGCATATATTAAAGGAGCAGATTCTAGTAATTTTGCTTTTGGGCTTAAATGACCAGAGGCTTCCTTTTGTTCAGCATAAAGAAAAATGTCACTCTATTTCCAATGTACTGGCTTCTGCTTAACTAAAATCTGGAAATACTAGTCTCCTGCTGCAGAAGGACAACCTCAGAGCACAAAAGAAAGAAGCAATTTTAAAATTAGTGATTAAAGTGATTAAACATGTTAGGAAAGGAGACTGTTGTGATCAGGAGCATGTAGGTCAGCACCAAATTTAAGTGAAACCCAATGTACTGCAAATACCTGCTTGCTTCTTGCTGATTTCGGCAACATATGATTATAACCCAAATAACACACTGAAACTGCAACTGGCAGAATCAATGGAACAATAGAAGCCTATTTAAGGGAGAAGTTTTATGCTCTGTTTTTTAAACAGCAAACCACATGATTGGTGTTTGCTTACTTAACAAGGCTGTTAGGGATAATGTTTTCAGAGTTGACACATTATCAATTCAAATCGGTTACTCAATATACAGATGAAACTTGTCAGTGCTATTGATAGGGTTCAGAGTTGTTTGGAATCAAAGTAAGCTCAGAATGAAGTGTTGATGGAAATCATTTTTAAGAAGTACTTATTAGGTTCCTCTTGCCTACAGAGTCTTGAATAAAACCCTGGAGAGACAGATAAATTATAAACATCTCTGAGAAATATTGTATACAAGGATAAACTGACAGATCTGCAACATGGAAAGAATTCAATGTGTTTGCATCCCATTTTTTAAGGGAAACGTTATGACATAATTGGATCAGAGTTTGCCCACTAAGGAGTACTGTGCACTCACCAGGGGTCAGATGCTTGGTATAAACATTACCTCATTTAATCCTCACAACAGTCTTGAAAGGCATTTTGTGCCATTTTACAAAAGAGGAATAAATGAAGCTCAGAGAGTTTAAGCAACTGTCTCAAAATAGCTTTGTTAATGAGAATCGGAATCAAGATATGAA
>NW_012150063.1:10452737-10455636 GCF_000956105.1 Propithecus coquereli | reverse complement strand
TAAATTCTGAGTCTATGGAAATTAGAATTATGCAAATATACCCCAGCTTTTCAGCTCATAGCCTGGTGGAAGATGGTCAGCTTTATGCCTAAAAGTTATTTGATATTTCAAGTTATGTTGTGTTCATTTCTGAAAACACTGCATAAAAATCAGCACATGGCTTCCCATAGCCACTTTGAAAAGTAATTGTTTCACTAAGTCAGATTAAAATAACATGTAATACTTACAATGAAAAATAATATATAGTTACTTACAAGAAGAATATAGCATTTGCCTATTATATTATTTTACAGTGCATGAAAGTAAGATATTTCCTTTTCCTAGAGTATAAAACTAGGAGTAGACTAAGTAAATGGAGTTCCATGTTTATAAGCATGTGGGAGGGCTCACTAGATCCTTAAATGAACACAATCTGACATTAAATGAATTTTGGATATATTATTTGTTAAATTAAATCCCAGAAACATTAAATAGATTACATAATGAAAATGCCTTAGGCAGCATGTGCACAAGGGGAATGACCACATGTAACAACTGATAGAGCACAAAAATGATGTCCATTTCTTCTTCCCAGTGTTATAAATGCATTTCCCTGTATTTTCCTTCAAATGAAAAATGATGATATAGTGAAGCTTATATCAAGGTTTATTTAAATTTTGTATGGGTAGCTGATTCCATATTTTAGCCAGCCTAAGTCACATTGTTTTAAAGTCCTAATGGGGGTCATTCAATTTTTTTTGATACTTTTCCTATCCAAGTCCTTACTCCTTGTAGCTGATTTCTAGATCCAAATGACTTGCTATCTTCAGAATATTCTTCCACCAATACCTTAAGAGAAGATAGTGTGTGTATACTATTATAATACTTTTTGAAAGAGTTTTATTTCATCAACATAACTTGAGGAGATATAGAAGGTCTGGAAGAATGGGTCTTCACTAGAAAAGAAGGGTAGATATCTTGCACAATTTAAGTTGATCAGGAGTTTACTATGTAAATACTTTGTAGAACACCCAAATCTCACCTTTCATAGCCTACTTACTCCTAATATTTCTCCAACAGAGTAAACTCAAATGATTAATTTAAACTTGGTCAGTCTTTCACTGAAATTGAGGCAAAGATAAGCTAATTATTGCATATGAGGAAAAGGTCTATATAAGTTCTAAAAAGTAAACAGCTAAAAAAATAATTTGCTAACTACTACCTGATTAATTTATAACAATTTTTAGGATCTTCCTGCAATCTTCAAGGCAGAGGCAGAATAAGACATGAAAAAGAAAGAAATGGAAACAGGGGGGTTATGGAACCAAAGAAAACATGAGCAGAGGGATGGAATGGAGGAAGGAAGCTAGTGCTCTGTGCCCAAAAGAAGTGTGGAGTATTGTTTTCTTTCTAGACTTTATAAGCAAGAAGGGCTAGAAAGGAAGTAAAGCATTTACTCCTGGTCAGACTGAAGATCTCTCTTCATTATCCTAGAAACTCTCTTCCAGTCATCTCAGGAGTAGAAGAACATGTATTAAAAAGCTTCTAATCACCCACTTCATGCTGAGTAGTCCTGAACTGGGTAAGTTCAGCAGGTGTGTCAGTCAAAGTTGGGCCAATACATCTCGTCGAAGATCTTTATTACATCTGCCTCTGTATCTATTTTTTTATTTCCCAGCTTCGTATTTTGAAAATTCTCAAACTGACAGGAAGTTTGAAAAATTAGTATAATGTATACCTGAATACCCTTCACCTATATTCACCAATTGTTGGCATTTTATCATGTTTTCTTTTACTGTGTGTTGAATGCACATTAGTAATTCGAACAATTTGAAATTTCGTTGCAGAAATCATGACACTTCCTCCCTAAATATTTCATTATGTATCTCATAAGGATAAGAACATCATCCTGCATAATAAAAACAGCAATACCATTTACTGTCAAAAATGTCCCCAATTATTCCAAAAAGGTATTTTATAACTTTTTAAAATATAGGACTTAATGAATGACAAAGTGTTGTCTTTGATTATTATGCCTTTTTAGCTTCTGTTAATTTAGATGTCATATATTTTATGTTTGTTTTGCTTTGCAAGACATTGAATTTGTTTTTAAAGGAGTCCAAGCAAGTTATTTTCAAGAACAGATCACATTTTTGAGTTTCTGGTTGCTTTCTCAAAAATGGATTCAGGTGAAACATATCTGGGAAGAATAACAGACATTTTTGGTACTTTTTATTACATCACATCAGAAGGCACGAGATGTCAAGTTGTCATACTAATACTGAGGTTAAATTTGATTGCTTTGTTAAGGGACTGACTGCTAGATCTATCTATAAAAGTACATTTTCTCCTATAAAATTAAATTGGTAAATAATTTGTGGAGTGAATCAATTGCATTTGACTAAATGTCATGCAATACAACCACATTTCAACTAAAAGTTTTAGTATCCACAAAGGAACTTTGCCTAATCCAATTACTACATGTAGGGTTGTCAATGGTGATTTCCTAATTCTGTCATTTCTTCTACATTTACTAATTGATATATTTCTGAAAAGAAGTGCTTCGATTTGCAACCCCCACTGTCTCACAGGTATCATTACCAGCTCATAGATGTTTATGTCGATATGTTTACCAAAAATCTTTTTGATGCTCAAATAGTCCAAATTGTGGCCACTGGAAGTACCTTCAAGTGGTCATCCATATCGTTTTGACAAGACTCTGTTCTGAGCACCTCTCTGCTTTCTGCCACATGATATTCCAAGTTTACCTTCAGTTTTCCCTGCCTCAGACCTGAAATTAGCCATTTCTCAAATTAGCTGTAGTTCTTTTTAATGGGGAATGGAACTTAGAAACCAAGATCTGGGAGCTAGATGTGTTCCTTGGTAATGGGATGTCATTGCTTTAAGAGCCTTCCAGTAG
>NW_012150063.1:10447559-10448530 GCF_000956105.1 Propithecus coquereli | reverse complement strand
GGGCAAAAGAGTGAGACTCTGTCTCAAAAAAAAAAAAAAAAAAGAAAAGAAATTGTCCATTTAAAAATGCTAGATACTTTTTATTTCATGACCTTGATTGCAAACTTAAGCCTCTATTCTCTATGTCCTCTTTCAATACAAGAATAACTTTATCTTCTTTTAACTCCCATTCCTCCTTCTCTATATTCCTCTTCCAACCTTCCTTCTGGAACAGTATCTCTCTCCCCTCTGTATAAGATCAGGCATATGTGGAAGGTTTGCAGCTAATAGTTCATGTTCTCCTCTTTTCCCTGTGTAATCTTATGGTGTGATTCTCTCAGAA
Organism: Propithecus coquereli; assembly: GCF_000956105.1. Lineage (NCBI taxonomy): Eukaryota > Metazoa > Chordata > Mammalia > Primates > Indriidae > Propithecus > Propithecus coquereli. Next base: position 10,448,208 of record NW_012150063.1, on the reverse strand, counting down.
GAATATTTTCTATTGATCAACAATTGGTGAACTGGGCCTACAACTGAGAACAAAAGAGGCTACCAACTTTTTCTGTAAAAGTCCAGATAATAGATATTTTAGGCTTTGGAAAACTCTGTTACAACTACTCAACTCTGCCCTCACAGTTTGGAAAAGGTCATAGAAAATGCATAAACAAATGGGCCTGGCAGTGTTCCAATACAGCTATAAGGGCTGAAATTAGAACTGTATATAATTTTTCCATGCCGCAAAATATTATTCTCTTGATTCTTTCAACTTTAAAAATGTAGAAACCACTTCCAGCTTGTGTACAATAAAAAACCTGGCAACAAGCCAGATGTGGCCCTCGGGCAGTAGTTTGCCCATTCCTGCCATAAGCTAAGGGAGCTTCAAAAGAATCTTGATTCTCTAACCACTTTTCCTCTCTGTTACTCTGCTTGCCATTGCAGAGCCTTTGCTAAAGTCATATCTAAATGTTCCCCTTGGACCTCAGCTGTTCTGTTGGGAATTACACCTCAGGACAGAAAATGAAAGAGGAAGCAGAGGCCCCAGGGCCTGGCTAGTAGTAAAAAAAACACTGAAAGGAAAGTTCTTCTCAGAGGGAAAGTGAGCTTCAAAGTCTAGGTGATGCTCTGCTCTCACTGGCCAC
>NW_012150063.1:10444871-10447509 GCF_000956105.1 Propithecus coquereli | reverse complement strand
ACTCCAACCATATGACATTCTGGAAAAGGCAAAAACTATGTTAAAATAGACCAAAAAAAAAAAAATAGACAATGTCAAATAAGAACCAAGCAATATGCTTGAGAAGAAACAAACTCATTCACAAGCTCTCATTTTTCTTTGAAATTAAAATCAATTTAAACTAAACACAAATAAGGCAAATAGTTTTGATAGCAAAACTGACTTAAGATCTTTCAGAAAACATTAGCATCAGCAAACTAAATAAAGAGAAAAAGTAAAATAAATAAAATCAGATACATGCAAGTTTAAAAAAATAAAAAAATATACAAATTTGATTATAAAACAGTGACCCTATCCATTCACCCAAACTATTGTTGGACAAAAGGGGGTAGGGAGTAGGACATTTTAAAAGAACATCTGAAATCAGCAGTAACAGTTTCAGTAAATCAGAGATTTCCAGATAACTTGTAAATTGATGTCATTTTTTTTTTTTTTGGTTTAAAGTTTACCCTCCCAATGATAAAAAGATTTTTAAAAATCAACACACTGTAAATATTTGTAACACAAAATTTGGTGGGGAGAAGTTTGGTGGGGAAAGTCAAATTCTCTTTACTTATACTAATCCAGCAACTGGACAAGCCAAAACCCCACTGACAATGTCTGATTACTTAATTGTGACATGGTCTATGAATCCTCTAGCAGCTCTAAACCTCTTTGACTTATACCACTCTCCTTTGTGGCTGCTTATATACATCCACTTTGGTAGACAGAATTCTACCCCCCACCTCACGTATATTCCATACCGCAATCTTAAAAACCTTTCAATATGAGATTTCATGCTTGTGAACATGCTGTCTAACATCTAATGACGAACTGACCTATGCAGATATAATTAAGGCTACTAATTAGTTGATCTTAAAATAGATTATTCTGGACTGTCTGCATGGACCCATAATCACATGTGCTCTTATAAGCAAAAAGGAATGCACAGACATTAGAATCGTGGAAGGACTTGATATGCTATTGTTCATTAAAGATACAGGGGGCTGCATGAGAAGGAAGAAATGCATGTGACCTCTAGGGGTTGAGAGTAGTAGCCCTTTCTGAAAACCAGCAAGGAGACAAGAACCTCAGTAGTACAACTCCAAGAAGCTGAATTCTAACAGCAACCTAAGTTTGGAACCAATTCTTCCCTAGAGCCTCCAAACAAGAACATAGACTGATACTTTGATTTTGGCGCTATTTTTTTGTTTATTTGGTTTTGGTTTTTTATCTGTTTGTTTTGTTTTGTTTGAGACAGAGTCTCACTCTGTCACCCTGCGTAGAGTGCAGTGAAGTCATCATAGCTCACTACAACCTCAAGCTCCTGGGCTCAAGCAATCCTGCTGCCTCAGCCTCCCATGTAGCTGGGGCTACAGGCACACGCCACAATGCTCAGCTAATTTTTCTGTTTTTAGTAGAGATGGGGTCTTGCTCTTGTTCAGGTGGTCTTGAACTCCTAAACTGAAGCAATCATCCCCCCTGGCCTCCCAGAGTGCTGGGATTACAAGGATTTTGGCTTTCTTAACTCTGAGCTGAAGTTGCCAGACTTCTGACCTACAGAATGTTGAAATAATAAATGTATTGTTTCAAACCACGGAGTGTGTGGTAATTTATTATACAGCACTAGAAAACTAATACACCACAGAAAAAGCACCACTCCAAAAGCTTTCCTCAAAACTCCAAAGGACAATAATTCTCTTCATCACTCTCCTTAGGAAACACCCACGCACATACACCTTCACATTCATCTGTTAATACTAAGCAGTGATATATATATTTGCTAACCAACAGCCAGTTCATGCGGTTTCCATTGAGGTTGCTTGACTTCTCTTTGCCGAACTGTACACACCTGTACTCTAAGTTCACGTCTGGGTCTTAAGCATTTGCTCTACTTTCCTGTTATTGCCTTGGACTGCTTCTGCCACCGCTCATGGAGACCTCTTCTTTGTTGTAGCAGCTACCCCACCTTCCTGTATACCAGTGCATGACTTCTACGAAGGGGTCCAAGGCCATTGCTCCTGCTATAACTGCCACCACCGTGCCTGACGTCACCATCCACAAGCTAGAAAGGCCCTTTGCTTCTCTCTCTCCCCTCACTTCCCAACTATGAGATACAGAGGGATTTCAAACTCTTTACCTTTCCATTTCCTAGCATGGGGTCTGTATTAGTCAGCTCGAGCTGCCACAATAAAACACCATTGACCAGACGGTTTAAACAACAGAGATATATTTTCTCAGAGTTCTAGAGTCTGGAAGTCTGAGATCCGGTGGCAGCCTGGTTGGGTTTTGGTGAGGGTTCTCTTCCTGACTTGCAGACAGCTGCCTTTTTGCTGTGTTCTCACATGGCAGAGAAAGAGAGAGAGAGAGAATGAGAAAGCACATGCAAGCTTGCTGGTATCTCTTCTTATAAGGGCACTAATGCCATCATGAGGATCTCACGCTCATGACCTCATATAAACTTAATTATCTCTCAAAGACCCCAGCTCCAAATACAATTACATTGGAGGTTAAAGCTTCAACATATGAATTTTGGGGTACACATTACAGTCCATAACAGGGTCTTCCTAGGAAAGCAGAATGAGACTTTTTATTTTCCCCTAAGAAATTGTCCAGGGCC
>NW_012150063.1:10443936-10444821 GCF_000956105.1 Propithecus coquereli | reverse complement strand
AGCCTTTCAGACTAAAATTTAAAATCCAGAATCTATAGAAAAGATTGATGAGTTGGAATGCATTAATGTTTTTCATGAAATAAAAAACCACGTAAGCAAATTCAAAAAACAAATAACTGGAGAAAATGTTTTCAACTAATATCATTATTATGCAAAGAGCTTTTAAAAATCAAGAAGACAAAGATCGATAATCTGATATAAAATTGAGCAAAAGTCACAGAGGGAAAGTTCACAGAAAATTATATGCAAGTGCCTCAAACATATGATTATATTCCTAACTTTAGACTTGCAGGAAACCTAATCTTTTACAGGTTCTATGCAGAAAAATATACTTCCCGTAATGAGCAGAAGAGACTGAAAATAACAAACATCAAAAATCATGGTTAAAACAATAAAACCATGTGAGCAGGAAGTGACATAAACTCAGTGTCTGCATGAGTTTGGCTAATGGGAATCTTTAACTCTGAAATATCATAAGACGATTCTTTGAAAAATAGAGACCGCCTCGGACTTGGGGGTGGGGGGCAAGGGCAACATACGTAACCTAAACATCTGTACCCCCATTATATCCTGAAATTTAAAAAAATGCAAATCTCACACTAAAAAAAAAGAAAGAAAAAGAGACCCCCAAAAAAGTTAACTAGAAAATCTAGGTTTTTACTACCTAGAATGGTAAATAAAATCACAAAGAAAATTAAATAGCATAATTACCAAAGAAAAGAGAAAAAAATGAGTGCAACAAGGTGAAATTTCAAAATTCTAAACCAAAGTTAAGCAATTGAAATTGACACAGAAAAAAACACGTAGTAAAGGAAGAAAGAAACTTTAAAAGCAGCCCTGAAAAGACACCAAGCCACCTAAATGCGTATTACTAAGTGAAAGAAG
>NW_012150063.1:10426889-10439381 GCF_000956105.1 Propithecus coquereli | reverse complement strand
CATAAAACTGGATAAAATGACAAAGACAGAGAACTCAGCAGGGTTCACAGACACTGTGCCACATGATAATGGAGCAAATATCAACCCACAACATTTTTAACTTTCTCAGTCTCAGATACTGCTATAAATACACACACCCACTGTGAAAGATCACACTCATAGATACCCGAAATAAAAATACTGGAACCGTGGAAGTGGAAGAGACCTCAGAGACATCTAAGTAACTTGATCAACAAAAAATGAAATTAAGACTTAGTGAGTAAGTGTTGTGCCCGAGTTCACAGTGAGAATCAGTGGGAGAACTAGCATCCAGGTTCCCAGACCCCAGGTCCAGCGCTTTTCTACTCCATGAGCCTATCCATAGAGCCAAGGGTCCACGTATTGGTTACCTGTTAAGGGATTAAATTAAACAATGCAAGTGGCAAACAAAATGTAACCTGATTGGGTTCAGGGGAAAACAAAAAGATAAATGAGAAGAATATGAAAATGGAAGAACAGGGATTTCTTTCTAATTCATTTACCATAAATCATGCCCCTAAAATTAATCTCTTCAAAGCTATAATGATTCTGGCTACTGTTGCACACTTAGAAAAGAATGCTGTCTAGCCACTTCCACGTAAATAAGCTAATATAGAGGGCCCACTGATGCCACGAAGACTACCAGTCTCTGGTCATCTCTGCTGCCTGCAAGAGTATTCTTATCCTACTGTGCTTATGTGTTTGGACAAGAGTGACAACATGCCCAGACCCTAGAAACATAAGCACAAGAGTAAAGTGGTTCCTTGACAATTTTCTCAGCAAACGTTGTTGTTCTTGAAACTTCCTGTACATATTGAACTCCTAGGAAAGGTCAGTAAGAACTGAGTCTCCCTTTCCTTTATATAAGGATTACTAAGGATTTTCACTGCAGAAAAAAAATAAAGTTTTCTTGTAGAAATAAAAACACAGAAAAATCTATAAAGAAAATTAAAAATTAAATGCAAAGTCCATATGTCCACAACAAAGAGACAGGTTTTGCAAGAACACATACAAACAAAAATATACATATTAAACACATTAGAATGTGTTCTTGCAGTTGGGAAGGGGAATGGAATTGAAGATTAAGGGAATAAATTAAAAAATAAAAATAAACAAAATACATGTTTTAAAGTGTGCATTTGCTGGGGGAGAGGGGCAGTAATAACAGGTAGAATTTCACTACAAAAAATATCAATTCACTATATACCGCCTCACTTGACCTGACTACATAAGGAACTCAGATGTCAAAGTTATTAGATCCTTGATACAAATTTGTAACAAAATCTTACATTCTGTGGTTGTTTAATAAAAGTGCCCCGTGGGGGCTCTATTAAAGTGTGAAATGCTGTGAATAACAGCATTCAAGCAGGAGACAGCTGGGAATGAAAGAAGAAAAATGTTAAGTGACATAAAATGGTGGGCCGTTTGGGTTTAATCTAATACATAAGGTATAGGTGATTCTAAAATCACCACTTCGGTTTTCTTTTTATAATCAGCTACTGAGAATATTAGCATCGTGACAGTTCCCATGTATGGGGTGAGTGGAAAATGTGGCATAGAAGAGAAGGAAGAAAACCTTTGAGGGGGAGCCTCAAATTAAGCCTGGAGTTTAATCCTGAAAAGTGTATGTAAAGAACAAAGACTAAGGCAAGAGGAACCATGAAGCCAACCAACAGAGATGCAAGACTTCCCATCAACAAGCAGTTTTTTCCTTCACCGGATGAACTTACACATTCAGGAAATTCAGCCGCAGGTTTAATTTTTAGTTGGCTATTTTTAAAATACGAAACATGGGAAATAGCCATACCCCTCAAAATATATGGCCCTTGGAATCTAAAGGAGGTTGTTGTCATAAAAATTAAAGCTTAATGCAACTTACCACAAAGTTCTTATTTTCTGCAGTCCCCCACCTTCTCCCGCACTCCATGAATAGCCTGTTTTCAGCAGTTTTCATTTCTGTTCATACGTAAGATATTAGCTCACTCTTTTTCCTTCGCCCTTGGCCTCTGGCCTTGAGAGAGACTCTAAGAACTACACGGGGAGAGTAATACAGGGCAACTCCTCAGCCGCTCCACTTCCTTCTCAGGTGTCACCCAAGTTCACCCAGCACCTCTTCATTCAAGAGGCCTGGTGCAGAAACCAGGGGGTAATAAACAGCGTGGTGAGCCACCAGGACTGGCGAAGTTCTAAACCATTCATCAACCACTTTCTTGGAGTGCCACTAGAGAAAAGCAAGCCACTTCCAAGAGGCTTCTTGACAGTATGGAATAAAAGTCCAGAATAGTCCCTCTGTACCGTGTCTGTGCCTGAGAATCACCTGGGGGAACTTTAAAAATAGCCCCATACTCAGGTTCACTTCAAACTAATTAAATCAGAATCTCCAAGTGTGGGGGTTGGCCTGGTATTATTAAAAACCCTTGGGCAATTGTAATAGGCAACCAGGGGTTAGAAACTGTTGTTCTAGAAGATCTAAGGAACAGATAATTAATATAATTTAGTTGCTTATTAAAGGTGGTTGTCTAACAAAACATTTAATTAGTAGCTAATCAAAGCAGCAATAATGGAGAATTAACCCCAGGCTTTGTTTCACTGAAGTTTTTGAGATCACAGCAGGTGCTGATTTACGAAGTGACAGATTAGAGAAAGCTGAGAAGAATGGGAGAGAGTAAGGTGCGCTGGAAGCTGGGTGGACAGCAGCAAAAGGGAAGTATCACAGCTCCTGAGAAAGGGGACTGAGTTTGGTCACCCTTAAATTCTCCTCACCTAACATGGTGAGTGTCTGCACTTGGTCACTTTCCAGTAACTCCCACAATGTGACTGAACAGCCAGGATTCTTTTTGTCTGGATTTATTCAGTGGATCTAGATTGTGAAGGATTTTCCTCCTGCAAACCAGCATCCCTTCTGTAGACACCTCCAGGCTGGAGAGAGACATGAAGGCCCATGGGACTGGCTAATAATTTGGTGCCTCTTAAAACTGATATTCCCTTAAATGTTGGTTGGCCATTGTTTAAAGAAAGGCCAAAGGCTGTGCTGGGGAAGGGCAGAGAAGAGCTGGGGGTAGCAATCTGGATCTCATTTAGTATTGAACAAATCAGCTCTGGTCCCAAACTTGAATCCAGAACTTTGCAAAACAAAAACCCTGCAGTTAACAAATCTGCCCTACTCAAAGTAATTTAGAGATAACCTGTTGTCACTTAAACTTGTTGGTGGAAGTGTCCCCTCAACCACCTCCAAGAACTTTGTCAATATTCCTACTAATTACACAAGTTTTTTCCTCCAAGAGGACCCTGGGACATAAAATTTGATGCCTGTTTTCATTTTCTTTGTTCCCCTTGTGCCCTGAATAGATTGGTACCCTGTGGCTGGCACATCTCTGAATCTAGCTTATTCTCCTGACTATCAGTATCACCACGTTGTGTGGCAGAAACTCAGAAATTTCCTGAGTCTTATTGGAAATCTCAATTTTATTTCCAGGCTCTCTTAATCACCTTGAAGTTTTCCACTCCGAAGCAATACTCAGATTTCTCACACTGACTCCAGTGCAACTCCCCACTGCTCTTCTTTGGAAACCCTAGACTTCTATCATCCTGTAATATTTGACTCTCCAAAGAATCAACCTACTATTTGCCACCTGTGAACATTTTATCATGCTGGTTTTTATCTTTCATCTCTGCTACAAAAATCTAATCTAAAAGCTTTGCTTCAAATGCCATCATGTAATAAAACTTTTCTAGAACCAATTATGAGTCTCTCTTCTCTGAGCTTCTATGATATTTGGCAATTCTTTTGCAGCATTCATACTGTTTTACTCCATGTACGTGTAGGTCTGCGATAGTTGGGATCTTTCAGTTACAAGTAACATAAAACTCATTTACACTGGCTAGTAAACAAGATATTTAACTGAGAAATTGAGAAGTAGAGCAGATTTTCAGGCATGGTTAAAGCAGAACTTGAATTCCAAATATCTGTGACTCTTCAATTCTTTTCACTCTATTCTCTCCACATGTTGGCTTCGTCCTCAGCTGCTGGCTTCCATCATGGTAGTAAGTTGACTGCAGACAACCACCATAACTTCCTCCTTCACATGTTATGGATATAGGATATATTATCCCATAATAATTAAAAAAAGAAATTTTGAGTTTCCTGCTGACTGACCCCATTTCTCAAGAATATCTTTAACTAAGGAAATATCATGCATTGATTGGCTTTGGCCTGACCCAGTCACTGTAGCACTGGAGTTTGGTTTAGACCAGAGATTGGTACTGCCCACAAACTGTGGCATGGGGATTGGGGTGGCAAATCTGCCCCATAGCCTGGTTTTGTAAGTAAACTTTTATAGGAACACAGCCACACCCATTTGTTTATGTGTTCCCTGTGGCTACTACAAGAGTAGAGGTAAGTAGTTGTGACAGAGACTCCATGGGCCCACAAAGCCTAAAATAATCACATGCTGGCCCTTTATAGAAAAAGTTTGCCCATCTGTGGTTTAGATAATTAAGGCTCATCATTGAAATTGGGCTTAGGGTCGGTCCCAAAGTATTTATCTGTTACATAATGAAGGAAAGGAAGGTTCAAAAAGGAAAATCTTTGTCTTATTAGGAAAACAAAAGGGGGAGAGGATCTTTGGGAGCATCAACAAAATCATACTTATTTTCATACTTGGCACAATGATTTAAATTAATTCAACTCAATAATTTTATGTAGAATTGTTGAGTTGAATTGAATTGTTGCATTCTTTCCTTTAAACTCCTTTTCCCTTTCTTCTGTTAATATAGCTATTGAGTGCTCTAGAAATTTTCTTGGGTGTAAAGCAAAGTTTCTCCAGCTTGCTTCCTTCATTACTTTGCTGAAGGAAATTATGGGATGTGATATTGGATTTAAAATCACCACCTCTGTTTATGTGCCTCAGTAAACCATAAACCCTAAAAATACTGTAGAAATTCTAAAGAAGGAAAACATGTATTTCTTAGAGAAAAATAAGACTGAAAATTCTATAATTAGCTTCAGTAAAATCTCATTTTTTTCTCACGAAAACTTTACAAATACAGGTTAAGCATAAAATTACAGTCTTCCTTTTTCATAACCCTATAGTAAATCCATATTTTCATAGAATAACTAGGACAGATGTGCACATTTTAGTTTTGAAGATGTTTTGGGTTGCTGAATGATGCAATTGTCATTATTTGAAATGAGAATAAAGCAAAAACTACATGTAATCATTTAATATTAATACTCATAGTTCTACCATAAAGAAATCATACATCTGACCAGGATATTTTGAATAGAAATGAAGCCCATATTCCTAATTATTTTACTTATTAAAACACTGATTGTTTCGTGAAGTCTGTTTGCCACAGGTTATTCCCATCTGGTTATTAGCAGGTATATATTAGCCTGGTGATTTATCCCTCTCATACAATGCTGATTTTGAAAAAGACATAGGATAAGGTCAGACTGTGGAGAGCAGCATAAATTGCATATTAATTGCAATAAAATTACAACAATATAAAAAACACGCTATCCTGAGATCCAAAATATTAAATGTTGTATGTGAATATCAAACTGAAAAATGCAAAGTAAAAATGCCCTAATTCTTTTCTAAACAAACTTCATAATTTCATGCTGAAAGCAAAAATTGAACAGATGAGAATTTTTTTTTTTATTTCAGCATATTATGGGGGTACAGATGTTTAGGTTACGTATGTTGCCCTTCCCCCCTCTCCCCCTAAGTCCGAGTTTCAAGCGTGTCCATCCCTCAGATGGTGCACATTGCACTCTTTGTGTATGCGTATACCCATCCCCTCCTCCCCCCTCCCCGACATCCAATAGATGTTATTCTTATATGTGCACTTATGTGTTGATCAGTTAATACCAATTTGATGGTGAGTACATGTGGTGCTTGCCTTTCCATTCTTGGGATACCTCACTTAGTAGAATGCGTTCCAGCTCTATCCAGGAGTATACAAGAGGTGCTATATCACCATTGTTTCTTAAAGCTGAATAGTACTCCATGGTATACATATACCACATTTTATTAATCCACTCATGTATTGATGGACACTTGGGTTGTTTCCACATCTTTGCAATTGTGAATTGTGCTGCTATAAACATTTGGGTGCAGGTGTCTTTCTTATAGAGTACCATTTGTTCTTTTGGGTAGATGCCCAGTAAACAAATGAGAATTTGATACCATGACGTACTCTGAGTTGAGACTCCTGCAATTTCTAGGGATTAAAATACTAGGAGATTCAAAGCTTTACAATTGTGTCTGGCATTTGGATGGCCATTTACTATTCAGTTCCCTGCTTGATCACTCTAAGGAAATAAGTACTCTCCAACTGCAAATTGGAGAAGACTGCTCCCACGTCTCCACTGCACACCACAAAGGGAAATGTCTGGCCTCATAATACCTAATGTCTTGTCTTCCTGTTTGCCTTGCCCACAATGGATCTCAAAACAACCTTGAAATGCTGTGATATTAGAATCTCATTACCTGATATTTACCAGTGAATTCTTTCTGTCCAAAATATAATTTTATGTCCTTAATGTCTCAGCATAAACAAACTGCTTTTGATAGCCATGTCTACTTGCACACTGTGGACTTGGTTGTAACTCAGACCCCGTTGTTCCGATTCACCATGGCTCTCTGGAACAGCCTCTAGAGAGACAAATATTCTGTTTCTTGCTTGCAAACAGTAACCCACTGCTGCCCAAAGATTCTAATTTGTCTGATTTTGCAAGTATATACAGCCTGTTGCACTACAGTGTATTGAAATATAGAAACTTTTAGTTTGGTTTACACATTATTTCTTCGAAAACCAATTTTAGCCTTTCAAAACCTTTCATTACTCATTAATTTTTATAGTTCTCATCCATATTTGTCAATAACTTCTAACTTTCCATACATCTTCACTCTACTTTCCATGCTGTTACTGAGAGTAAGGATTCCAGACAACAGAATTGGGGCTGTTTCACCTATTCCATATGTTTTATATCAAAAGTTAAGATGTAAATTATGTCACTTTTTTTCTTCCTCAGTTTCCTTCTTCACTTTTCTATCCTACCTGGTTTCCAAGTAGCCATTTATGACCTGTGTTGAAATGTCCTCGTATGTTCCACTAATACTTACTCATCAGACTTGCTGCTCTCTTCATTTCCCTACTCTACGTACCTAGGTCTACACATTTATTTCATCCTCAGAACGAATAGTCAGAATAGATGTGTATTAATACTACTCTGCCATTTTGATGGGACTATCTTGTAGTGTTCTATTCTACCATAGACATGAAATAACAGATTATATATATATATTTAAATAATATTCTTTTCAGGTGGATTATTGTGAAACAAATGCTATGGGTTCATTGCTGTTTAAGACTTTACCTACATAAACCAGGAAGAGGAGAGAACAAAGGTATGGGACCTTCCTATTTGAAGTTACATTTGAGATATAGATGAGGGTTTTGAGTCAGTTTGTGTCTGTGTGTGTGGATGTCTGTCTGTATGTCAGTGTGGGCATATCCAAGTGGATCCGAGTGACAAAGAAAGCAAATGTAGAACAAAGAAAATATATCAATAAAGGATGTATCCTTAAAATATGGAGAGGAGAGGACTTTCACAATTTAGCCCCACAGACATGTTAAATGAGTGTTGAATGAATGAATCAACCAGATAAGACACAGTAAAATTTATTGCTAACTCTTCTGAATAAGAATCTTCAAGTGGGGAGAACAAGGTCTAATTTCTTGAGATTTTGAAGTCTGGCTTAAGGCAGATTTTTCAGTGTAGGGGCTTGACTGGGATGGAATAAAGATCTTGGTATAACAGTTTAGGATTGGCAGAAACAGCAAGGTGAGGATTTTGAACTAAGAGTGTTAGAAAGTAAATAATAGTCTGCTGGTCTTTTCTATTGAAAAGGTAATGGATCTAGAAATCCCTGGAATAAATAACTAGTAAATTTGTAACTTTTTATCTTCCTGGGTAAGAGTCTTTTGGAATAGTAAAGTCATGTTGACATAGACAATAGTGATATCAGAGTCTACACTTATTATCTGCATAAACTGAATTATTTATCCTTTCTCTGTCTCATTTTTCCCATCTGTAAAATGGGAATACTATCTACCTGGAAGTTTGCTTGTGAAGACTAAATGAGATATTTGTTCAGTCTCAGTCACAGTACCTGACATATAACAGGTCTTCAGCAATACTAATTTTCTTCCCTATTCCCTAATTCCTGGGCTCTAGCTGACAAGATTTAGCCAGCTTTTAAATTGAACCCAAAAGTTATCTCTTTCCACTTCCTGCCTTCCAGGGCAACAGTAAATAATGACACAACCTTCCCAACTATTCTTTCGCCGGATGTCGTGAAAAATAAGCACACAAGACCTTTTCATTTTAAACTTTTAGCTTTAATCACCTTGGGGGAAATAGACACAAGGAAGCTGTACAAGTTCCAGATATCTCAGGAAATTCATGTCCTAGTTATCCCCAGATTTGCTAAAGCATCCAGTCTAGACCTCTCTTTTATTTAGCTTGGCCAACACATATCTTAGGAAGCTTATTCGTATTGTTTTTAAAAAGTGACTGATAACAGCTTCATGTGTCACCTGTAGCAGGGGAGTAAGGAGAATGTGCGCATCAACTGAGAGGCTGAACACACAAACCAGCAATGCCCAGACCATGTATTCACTCAATAGGAACAAGCCACATTCCTCCCCACTGGATCTTGCTGGAAGCCAGGGATTAATATGCAATGCTTTTCATCACCCCACTCAGCAAAGTTTATGTTGAAAACCCACTGATGGATCCCCTTGAGCTCAAAAATTCACCTCCAAGAAGTAGTCCTCAGGCACCAGAGCACAAGTAGGTAGCAAAGAAATTGTGCTGATGAAACAAAGCAATTGATCTCCTGCATATTGAAAGTCAGGCCTTAGGGTTTAGGACAATGCATCTGATTTCAAGCCCATTTTGGTTGGCTGGAAGAACATCCGAGTGCCTTCTTAGATTTGAATAAACTGTGTGTGTGTGTGTGTGTGTGTGTGTGTGTGTCTGTGTGTCTGTGTGTCTGTGTGTGTATGTGAGAGAGAGAGAAAGAAAGAGAGAGAGAGAGATTTAATTCTCAAAGAAATCCTATGACATCAATATGTGAAAAAACCAAAGATCAAAGACAAGAGTATATTCATAGCCAATAGAAAACTCTCTCTGTTAACGATAAGCCCAGATTGTCTGATTCTGTTACACTCTAACAAAGTCCAAAGCAAGTTTCCCAAAGAACAAGTTCACATGAGAAAACCATTGTTGAGCTCACAGAAATGTGACACATACTACATTTAATCAACTTACGAATTTAATTAGCTCCTCCAGAGTACTCGATAGGGGATCTGTACAACATTTTACCACTATGATGGCCCTTATCACATAGCTCTGCAATCATCAGACACCCTTCAGTGTCTCCTTGATGTCAGAGGTCATGATACTTTTGTTTTTGTATCCTAAATCTTATCACACTTGACAGCATATCAGACAGACAATAAACGTTTGCTGAATGAATGTAGAAATTTTGTGAGGAAGTCAAGAGATTTGAGACAGAGAGCTGTATGTGCACTAAGTAGCTGTGGAAATTAGGTCATTCAACGTACCTGGGACTGTGTTACACAATGAGGGACTTACCCTAGACAATGATTCTCAAACTTTTTTATTTCATTATTATTCCCCTAAGAAGCCTTTTTAGACTTTTTTTTTTGGTAGTCATCCATGAAATTCGACCATACATATACTATATATAGACTTACATAATGTAGGTACATCTGTGTTTTATAAGATTAAGATTTTTTTCATCCCCCAAGAACCAATATCACCCTCATTAAAAATACCTGTAGTCTATGGTTGATGTTTATTCCAACTACAAAATATTGTGATTATTTGATTTCCTAAATTTTACTAATTATCACAAATGGTACTTTAGTCTTCAGGAAGGTAGGGAGCTGTATGAAGTTTACAAATGGTGATCGACAATAAAAATTATTAGAATCAGGGCAAAAATAAAGCATTCTGATTATACATCGGTCACTTCCATTCTAACTCAGGACATTGCCTTTTCATCAGGGATCAGGATGCAGGTAGAATCCTCTCATGGTATTGCTTTCTGTCTTGTACTGTTTACCTCCCAGAAGCCCCCATGCTTCTGGGCCTCACTCAGAAATGATGTCCATTAAAGGGGAAGCCACCATTCCTGAATTAAGGCCTGGAGTGAGCCAGTCAAAAGTCTCCAAATGTGAACTCCTCAACAGGAACTCTAACAAAACATTTTTAATCTGAACATTCTGATTTTTTCCTACGTGTTCATATATCTCTCAGGGAGTCTCTTGGCTTAAAATCAAGGAACAAGCATATTTTCGACAGTGGACTTAATTAATAATTTTTGCCTGAATTCATTTATATTGCATTACAATTGAATAAGGATCAACATAATGATTTGTCTCCCTCAACACAACATGCTACTCTGAAGTTATCTAGACTCATTTTTACATTTACATTTTTTATGCTACAATATGATTTTTTGTGATTCATTCTCTCCCCCATCCTCCTCCCTTTATCCCTCAGAATTCTCTAGTACTCTCTCTCTTTTGCTCAGAATTCTTTAGTATGATTGATGGAAAAATGAAGTCTACAACAAATCCAAGCTATATCATAATAGGTCATGAGGGAACATTGGAGTGATACTGACTTCAAAAATATTGCCATGGTAACTAGCAAAATTTGGTTTTGAATGCAGTGAGAGAAAATGACTGTCTCTCAACAAACAAAAGAAAAAATATCAGTCAAGGATATACAGTGATTTTGTCTCAGTAACTTGATTAACAAAGCTCTCTGCGAGGAGTAGCACTCAGTGGTAACATTGTCCTTTATTTCCTTGGCTTTGAAATGAATAAACAGTAGGACAAAGAAAACAAACTATGACTGAGTAATAAGCTAATAAATACTCCATTTATAAAATGTAGTATTTGGTGGTGTCTTTGGTGACTGGGCTTTGAATGAATAGATTTCAGTAGGAGTTTAATATTAAAGAGTATACGAAAACAGAAATGTTAAAACCCAAATTTACTCAATATCTGTTAAATCTAGTTCACCATAGTCACAGGTCTCTGCTGAATATAATTCCAGAGCCTATCCTATCCTCTCACCAGACTTTCCTAAATATACAAAGTCAAACTAATTCCCAGAAGTTTTCTTCAGATAATCTCCTTATCTCCCACTCAATCAGACGGACTACCTACATGTCTTGTCCTTTTTAAAAACGTTCAGCTTTTCAGATTTGGTTTTACAAATCATTAGAATGCGCTTGTCATTAAAAGATATATGTGCCATTGCATATTTGATGATATTGTTTTGAAGTTAGAACCATCCTGTTTGAAAACAGCCGTTTCCATAGGAACAGGTTTTCCAGCAAGATCTTACAAGGAGAAATATGTCATAAATAATTGGCAATGCCCTGAGGGAGCTGTTAAACACCCAAAGAAAGCCAAGGAAAGAAAAAGAAGAGAGATACCAGAGGACAGCCACACAGTGGCATTCCATAGGGGAAAAGCACATGCTCTCTAAATACCCTAGTTATCGATTAAGGTAATAAATTAAACTTTCAGATTCCAAATCAATACCTGAATTGCAGTCCTGAGAAAAGTGATCATAAATAAAAGAGTATTAATAACTCTCTGCTCCAGGAGTGAATTAATGACACTCGGTTCCCTATTACATAAATTTAATAACATAACTCAAAAAAAGAGCATATATTATTGTTCAAAGAGCCGTTCTTAAATGCAAAGATTTCTCTTCAGAATTGCTGCTCAGCCATAAGAACTTGGCAGCCAAGGCGCAGGAATCAGCCTAGTGGTATGACAGAAGGGGAGGAAACAGCCACTTAGGCCCTCTGCTCTCTGCTCTTTCCTTTTTTGCATAGGATGTTGATTTTTGATCTTATCTCTTCCTGTCATTTGCTCTCCAACCCTGCTCCTCCCTCTTTAATCTCTAGCTATAGCTATATCCCTGCTGATGTGCATGGGGGAAGATGCCACTTGGAATTTAAATCTAGCTGGAGAGAAACAAAAAGAAAGACCCATGACCTGTCTCTGGGGATCCTGTGAAGTCAAAAATGTGTACTGAAGACCTGGAGCAAAGATAGAAAAGGCAGAGCTATTGTCAGACATATTTATTTCGGAGATCGCTTTATAAGAACTCTCTTGACATGGGTCCTGCCCCTGCCATTAGTTGAAAACTGACAAAAGGATCAGATTCTGACTCTGCATCCCAAGTTCCTCCTTCTCTTTCAGGTCCTCATTGGTCCCACGGGCCTTTCCAGGAGCCAGCTGCTCATCCAGTGACACACTGGAGCCTGCACACACAAAGCCCGTTCCCTTAGTTCCCCTCACTGTAGCTGTGACAGGCTAGCTGTTTTCCCAGACATAACTCTACTCTAC
>NW_012150063.1:10420078-10423298 GCF_000956105.1 Propithecus coquereli | reverse complement strand
TATATACATATATAAGAAAGAGAAAATAGGAGTTTTAAATGGAAATGACTTTTTCAACCTTAACTGTAGGATTGGCAATTTCACATTACTGTACAAGCCATTTAACATCCTTGGGCAACATAAAAGAACTTTATCATCCATGGCTTATACCTGTTTCAAACAGCATTTTTCTGATCTCTTTTTTTAATGAATTCTAGATTGTACCAGAATATGTAATAATATATACATACACGTAAGACTCCATCACATTCCTTACATTAGGACGTATTTTACTATAGCCATAGTCCTCACAGTAAAGCAGCATCTGAAAATCCATATGGAACTATGAATTAGCATTGAATTCACATATTGTTTTACTCTTCCTAACAAAAATCAATCTTGTTTGTTTTAAAGTTATTTAAGGATTATTATTCCAGAGATACATAGCAAGAACATTATGCTTACTGTGGGCTGGAAATTTGCTTTGAAAGATAAACTTATCCTAAAAGTTGTTTGTTTTAATATGTTTTTAATTTTTACACATTATTCCCCTTTTGTGAAATAGACTCCATTCCTCCTTCATGTTTTCAAATACTATTTATTTTCCAAGACTCGACTCCAGTCTCAACGCTGGTGAGATTCAAATATTTTAGCTTGGATTTCTCTTCATCTCTTCACTTATAGACAGTGCCACACAATTTACTTCTGAATGGTCTTTGTTTAATTTATATCTTATGAGTCGTGTTGCTCCCAGCTAGACGTTAGAGTTAGAAAGGGTAAATACCATAGTTTCTATTCCTCTCTATACAGCAGCCATTACAATTGAGTAGGTTTGAATATAGATGCATTAACTAGCAGACTGGAATATACCCATCACTATCATTGTACATAGAATAATATCTAACTTTGTCTCTATTTTATAGACAACTGTCCAGTAGCATAAATAGCCAATGAAAGGAACAATTATAATATGTTTGACAGTTAGTTTTAGCATGAAGGATGGACATTATCACAGGGAAATGTGGAACTACTGAAGGATTTTAACCAAAGAGTGACAAAATTAGGTTACATTTTTAAAAATCACTGTGGACACTATGGCTGGAGATGGGGAAGCTATAGTGATAAGCCAGGCGAGGATTCTTGGTGACATGGACTGGTCTAATGGCAATGGGATTGTAGAGAGGCAAGGAGATTAGATAAATAGTTAGGAGGTATAATCAATAGGCACAGCTGTGGAACATAAGAAAGAAAGTCTTAAATGGCAGTTTCTAGGCTTAAACAGCTGAGTAAACAAATGTATCATTTATGATAAATATATGGAGAACAGATATGGGGAGATGATGATTTCATGTTTGATCATGTTGAGCCTGAAGCACTGAATATCCCAATAGAGGCATTCAGAAAAATATGCTAAGCTGAATGTCAAGATGAAAACGTTTTTTTATTTTTTTGGAAGCGCCACATTATTTTATTTATTAGGTACAGTGCTCATGGAAGTAACACAGGCTGAAAATATAACAGGTTCATAAAAGGTTTAGATAAAAAAACATGCAATAAATCAATTTTAGACTATTAAAGGGAATTGGCCCACTATACCATTAATACCAGTTTTATCTTTGTCAAGGTACAGAGCTCTCCCATCTTTTAATGGAGATGAAGATTTGGAAATCACCTGCACATAGATATTAATTATAATTTGAAATCATGGAAGTAAATGGACTTGCTCCCAAAAAGAGTACATGGCGAAAAGAGAAAAGGACCTAAAACCCCTAAAACCTCAAGAAGTACCAAACTTAGCAAGTAGAATAACAGCTCTCAAAGGAAACTGAAATGAGGGACCAGAGAAACAGAAGAATAACCAGGGCAGTGGGATATTTTGGAAGAGAGAGTTTATAGGAGCAGTTAGAGTTGTATAATGTTAAATGCTCCCACATGACCAAACAAGAACAGGACTGTCATGCGGGCATTTAATTTATAAATAAATGTCATTGGTGACCTAAACGATTGTGGTGATGTAGCAGGGCCAAATTACAGTTGGAAGAATGAAAGGAAGGTAAGAAAATGAATACATCAAGTAGAGATAACTCTTTCAGTTGTCTATACTTTTTCTTCACTGTCTATGCTGGCGACTATATTACAGAGATTCTCTAAGGCAGTGTAAGTCCTAGTCATAATTAAAGTTTATGCAGAATAGCTGTTATTTTTAATCTATCCAGAAAATGGCTAGACATAGTTCTTTAAAATGCCTTTAGAATGGATTACAAGGATTTCTTTGATTTGTCCCTCATGTGGCTGAATTCCTTCATCTTCAAGTACACTCCCCAGCATCTCGCATTTCCATCTGGTTGCCCAGAAGTATTATACTAGAGAGTTTCATGCTTCCAATTTTTTATACACAATACTTTCCCTTGCATGCACTGCATTTTCGTTCACACCTTCTCCACCTGAAAAACTCCTCCACGTCCTTTTATGACTCATTCAGGTCACCTTCCCTTCAAAGCCTTCCCTGACATTTTTCTCCTCCAATGTAACAGAGATGCCTCTAATGGTCACACCACATTTTATATCTGTCTCTTTTATGGCAACTATATGATCTGAATCCACCCTGAGTATTTCTTTAAATGACTCCACTGCATTTTCCTTCAATAGAGACAAATTCCACAGTCATAGTTGGTAAAGCCTTATTTCATCATAATCCTCATGGTATCTATGCAAGATAAAAAACCTCGGGGATCTTATATTCTCCTCAGCAAACAGAGGTATTTTATGTTATAACACTTGAAAATAAATACTTGGTTATTTCTAATATTAAGCAGAGAAGAGTTGTGTATTATAATACTATCAGTATTTGATATGAACTGTACAACTCACTTTCATAATAGAATAGTTCTTTATGTCAACTTGACCAACTATTGACTGAATTTTTCCCATGTCTCACAAATGTTACCAGCTTTCAGGATGTAGTGAGTGTGTTGCCCTTAGATGAAATTTAGACACATTATGAGCTACCATGTTGGAATTGAAGTTAAGGGAAAAGAAGCTCTACAGGAAATAGGGATTTTGAAGAAAGTAAAGAATGACCTTTTTATCCTTCAAGGAAGAAAGAAACTCTAATGGTGATGCTGTAACGTTGCAACAGATTAAAAGTAATAATAATTTTCTAAACTATTAGACTTCATTGAATGGAAAATACAAGTAAAAATAACGAATGTCTATCATATGATCTCCAAATTTAGCTAAA
>NW_012150063.1:10417073-10419998 GCF_000956105.1 Propithecus coquereli | reverse complement strand
TAATTTCTATTTTTTTTAATTTGTTGAGAAGTTGTTAATTTGAATGTCACCAAATTTCTCAGTCTTTTCCTTGTGGTAACAGCTACTGGTGTCTTGCACAAAAATTCTTTTCTGGTTGGGCATGGTGGCTCGTGACTTTAATCCTAACACTTTGGGAGGCCAAGGCAGGAAGATCACTTGAGCCCCAGAGTTTGAGGCTGTAGTGAGCTATGATCATGCCACTGAACTCTAGCCCCGGGGACAGAGTGAGACCATCTCAAAAAAAGAAAAATTCTTCTAGACCACAACGATGAAAGTTTTTTCTCGCTTGTTTTTTTCTGAAGTTTTACAATTTAACTATTCTCATTTAAGTCCTTCTTCCAACTGAATTTGATGTTTGTATATGTAATGAAATAGAAATCCATTTTTGTTTTACCATGTAAATAGTTTTCCCAATATCATTTATTGAGGAGTTCTTTCTATACTCTCTGTTTAACCACACCAACTTGCTTAATGACCAGATTTCCACATGTAAGCATCAGTCCATTTTTAAGCCCACACTATTCTGTTCTGTTGTTTTGTTTGAGCTAATGAGCCTCCTTTTTAGGGTGCTGCTATAAGTATATTCCCACTCCTTAGATTTTTTATTCTCTGTGGCTTTTTGGACTTTCTAGCTTTAAATCCCAGTTTCATATTCACAAAAGACAGAACTTGACGGGCCCAAATTAACCAAGCATCTACTCCAAGTTCTATAAGCTGTGGCAGAGGATCAGGGTCTCCACATAGCATAGATATGGCCACTAGGGCCCCACCTCTACCTCCAGGGAAGGCGAAGGTATTGTGATCAAAAGGGGCTGTTCAGAGCCTTTTGCTCTGAGGAATGGTCAGAAGCATCACACTGTAGCCATTCAGAATTGCAAACGAGTTTGACCAAATTCTTTCCAGAAGCTGCTCACCAAAGAGACCCCATATAATTTTTACAATAAATTATGCTTAGCTTGTTAACCAGACAAAGATGTAAGTCATAATCGGTAACATTCCAGAGGGTGCCATGGAAGGAGCATGCCTACACTTATGGTCCACACAACTTTTCTAGGTAGCAAAGAGGCAGTATTTATCAAACACTTTAGAAAAGTATATACCCTGTGATTGAATAATTCTAAGACAATATCTTGTCAGAATAATCATAAATTTATGAAAAGATGTTTTAGGTCAGGTTCTCCAGAAGCGGACCCCAAGGCAAGAATTTATTGCAAGTGATTTATTAAGGAAGTGCTCCCAGGGGAAAGTGGTAAGCAAGTGGAGCAAGCGGAAACAAGAAAAAAGAGGAAGCTAAGCAAGGGTACATTTCAGGGAAAGCTTCAGGCAAGCTTCAGCTGAATCCCCAGGATAACTCTGGAGTTGAAGTCATGCTTCAGTGTTGTCCCATCAGAGACAAAGTTCCTAGGTAGTCATATCTGGACACCTGCCAGTCATTGTTTCAGCCCTGAATTTCCCAGGCATTTAATGACACTGTTAAAACAGGTGTATTTTTCACAGAGTTAATTATAATAGCAAAAAAAAAAAAAAACTGAAACAATGTAATGATTTAGCAGCAAAAAATAATACGTAATCACTAATTATCTGGTTCTTAAAGAATATTTAATAGGAAAATGATCATGACAAATGCATTTTTAAATAGCAGAATATAAAACTATGCATATAGTAAGAGTCAAATTATATCATAGATAGATAAACAGAGAAAGAGAAGGAGAAAGGGAGAGAGAGATCGATCCTGGATTAACATGTGAATATAAACAGGCAAATTGCATCAGGCTCAATGCCAAGTCCCTTGTGAGCTAGTGTCAATTGGAAACTATATGGAAAGTGCTTCTTCCATCTCACCCTTAATTTTATCCAGCCAGCATCTGGGTACTTATTCCCTGTTTTATAGGACAATATGTATACCATAGCTTTGACCTAAGACATTCTGATGATCCTAAGTGCCATGGCTCTGTGTATGTTTGTGTATGTATTTGAGTGCACATGCCTTGATTTCCACAGGTAACTCAAGAAAATTGTCCCATTTGCTACACAGGAAATTGTGACTTAGAGCCATTGCCATAGAAGACAATGAAGGTGACTGTGCAAACTTTAGAGAGACCTGCGTGTGCTAGTGGGAAGAGCTGAGCTGCTCTGGCCCATCTGTGGCCACCAGAAGAGCATCTAAGCTGCCACCTCCCAGTGGGTGGAGTTTCCCAGTTGCAGATGTGCCTCTTCACAGGAGAACCCTTGGGAGTCCACTGGGGTAGCACCACATGTGAACCAGTGGTTGCCCCCATAATCAGTACTCTTCTTTCCAGAGGCCACCAATTTGCTCTCTCCAATCCAAATTATTTCAAGTCAAGTAAAAACAGTATGGAGAGGCCAAATCATTTTGAATGATCACACTTTAAAATTAATTTGTTTCCAAAACATCCTCTAACTGAAAAATGCCCTTTCACATTTGGATGGTGAGATTCAAATATTTTAGCTTGGATTTCTCTTCATCTCTTCATTTACAGACAGTGCCACACAATTTACTTTCTGAATGGTCTTTGTTTAATTTATATCTTATATGAGTCGTGTTGCTCCCAGCTAGACGTTAAAGTTAGAAAGGGTAAATACCATAGTTTCTATTCCTCTCTATACAGCAACCATTACAATTGAGTAGGTTTGAATATAGATGCATTAACTAGCAGTCTAGAATATACCCGTCACTATCATTGTACATAGAATAATATCTAACTTTGTCTCTATTTTATAGACAACTATTTACTGTCCAGTAGCATAAATAGCCAATGAAAGGAACAATTATAATATGTTTGACAGGTAGTTTTAGCATGAAGGATGGACATTATCACAGGGAAATGTGGAACTACTGAAGGATTTTAACCAAAGAGTGACAAAATTAGGTTACATTTTTAA
>NW_012150063.1:10400332-10406198 GCF_000956105.1 Propithecus coquereli | reverse complement strand
AAAAAGGCAACAGGAAAGAAAAGATAAGAAAAGTGTTGGAAATAAGTTTTCAGTTTGAAAGAGCCACCAAATGCTCAACAGAATACATTTTAAAAGATCCATATGTTATTGTAAAATTTCAGAAGACAGGAAATAAAAAGAATATCTTAAAATTGTCAAGTGGACTTCATTAGTCCTTCAATGCAGAACCACAGATCATAAACAAGGAAACAGGAAAAGATATCAGAATGATGTCAGGTTTCTCAACTGTAATCCTAGGTCCCAAATGTCTTCAGTGCCTTCAAAATTCTGAGGAAAACTAATTTTCAGCCTAGGATTCTAACCCCAGTCAAACAATCATGATGGTAAAACAGTCATTTTCACATAAGATTGAATAATTTACTTTCCATGCTACTTTAAATCAAGAAATAAGAATATATATAATCCAAGAAATAGGAAACCCAACAAAAAAGAGAAAGCAATCAGTTTAGAACAGAATGGGTTAAGGAGGAAGGGTTTCTCAGGTACAGAGGTGAGGAAAGCAGAGTTTCTGTGCTAACTAGAGCAGAGCTTTATTTTGCAAGATAAGAGAGAGAAAAAGTGAGAGAGAGAAGTAGGAGGAAGGGGAAGAAGAGGGGGATGGAGGAAGATTAAAAAGAGAGAAGGAGGAGCAGAGAGAGAGGAGGGGAGAGAAGTTGAGGTTATCCACAAAGAAGTTATGATAATTATCAACCATAGAATCTATGCAAAGGAAGGACAGAAGTGAAGACCATAAGTTGTCATAGAAAGCAAATTGAAAAATTCTGTGTCTCAAATCCTCAGCTCTCTCTCCTAAATTCTAAAATGACTCTCATCACTCTGTTAGCATGTTTACCTGAATACTACACAGGTATCTTAACCAGCATTTTCAAAATGAAACCATCATTGTCCCCAAACATTCTTCTCCTTGTGAAATTCCTCTAGCAATTAATGGCTTACAATCCAGAATCAGGAAGTTATAACGTTTGTCTGCTTGTCCTCCAACTAAAACACACTAAATATTTACAAAGTACATTATTTCCTCTTTATCTTTCCAGATATTGCCTTAGTTAAGGTTCTCATCAATCTTTACTGATCTCCTATAATAGCCTCCTATCTTTTGTCCTACTCCTAATTTCTCACTCCTTTAACATAGCCTCTACATTGATTTTATTATTCCCCAACAAAAAAACATTTAATAGTCTCTTTGTTCTAATAGAATAATGTTCATCATAACTAGTGAAATATTTAAACAGAATTTCAATCTATCTTTGAAGCTTCACTTCCTATTGTTCCAATCCCTATAAATTATTTGACATTATCTAATGTACTCTTTCTCAGATCCATGTCTACCTAAAATACCCCAAAAGTGAGTAAGGCTGGGAAAATGATTCAGAAAATGATTCACTTATTCTTAGGTATAAAGGGACAATTCTTATCATTCATGTATTAAATCATTAAATTAATGGCTATTTGAACAATGTCACCCTACATATTTCTCACAGCAGCTCTGGATTTTGGGATTATTATTGTCACTTCACAGATAAAGATAATTAGTCTTATGAAAGTTAATCAATTTAATCAAGATAATAAAGCAGTGTACAATATAGGGATCATGTTAACCAAAATTCCATGTAAATTAAAAGCCCATTTTTCACAGATGGCATGATCCTTATATAGAAAATTCTAGAAAATCTAATAATAAATAGTTCAGCAAAGTTACAAGATGTCTCAATATAAAAAAATCATTTGTTCATACATTATCAATGAACAATCTGAAAATAAAATTAAGAAAACAATTCTATTTACTATAGCATCAAAAAATAAAATATTTAGGGATATTAACAGAAAAAGTACAAGACTTGTACATTGAAAACTAAGAGAACATTATGGAAATAAATTAAGACTTATGTGAATGAAAAGACATTCTATGTTCATGAAAAAACATTATTAAGATAGTAATACTTCTCAAATTTACCTGCAAATTCAGTGCAATCTCTATCAAAATCCCAGCTGCCTTTTTTGCAGAAATTGGTAAAGTGATACTAAAAGTCATATGGAAATGCAAAGAAGTAAGAATAGTCAAAACGATTTTGAAAAAGAACAAAATTACAGAACTCACACATTAAGATTTCAAAACTTACTACAGAGTTACTATAATCAAGGCTATGATTACTATAATCAAGGCTGATCAGTAGATCAATGGGTTGCATATTCAGAAATAAATCCTCACATTTGTGGTCAATTGATTTTCAACAAAAGTGCTAAGACAACTTAATGGGGAAAAAATAGTCTTCTTAATAATTGGTGCTTGAAGATTGTCCACATGCAAAAAAGAATGAATAATCCTTACCTCACACCATGTACAAAAGTTAAGTCAAATTAGGTCAAAGAGCTAAATGTAAGAACTAAAACTATAAAACACTTAGAAGAAAACATAGGTGTAAATCTTCATGCCCTTGGATTAGGCAGTATTTTCTTAAATATGACACCAAAAGTACAAGCAACAAAAGAAAAATAAATTGGATTTCATCAAAATTAAAAACTTTTGTTCTCCAAAGGATACTATGAAGAAAGTAAAAAGACAACCCACAGAATTGGAGACAATATTTGTAGATCATATATCTAGTTTGGGACACAAATTCAAAATATATAAAGAACCCTTACAACTCAATAATAAAAAGACAGATAACCTAATTTGAAGATGAGTGAAGAATTTTAATAGACATTTTTCCAAACAAGATTTACAAATGGCCAATAAGTGCATGAAAAGATACTCAACATCATCAGTTATTAGGGAAATGCAAATCAAAACCACAATGAGATATAACTTTATACTTGCTAGGATGGCTGTAATAAAAAAAATAAAGTAGAGAATAATAAGAGTCCATATGGATGTGAAGAAATTGAAACCCTCCACATTTTACATTTTTATATTGTTGATTTACATTGCTGATGGGAATGTAAAATGACATGGCTGTTTTGGAAAACAGTTTGACAATTCCTCAGAAAGTTAAACATAGGATTACCATATGACCCGGCAATTCCACTCCTCATTATATATCCAACAGAGTCAAAAACATAAAACCACACAAAAACTTGTATATGATATCATAACATTATTCATAATGGCCAAAAGATGAACACAACCCAAATGCCCATCAGTGATGAACGTATACACAAAATGTTGTACATCCCTATCATTGAATATTATTTGCTAATTGAAATGAAATACTGATAATGCTACAGCATGGATGATTCTTGAAGACATTATGCTAAGTGGAAAAAGCTAGACACAAAAGGCCATGTATTGTATGACCTCACTTATATGACATGTCCAAAATAGTAAATCCATAGAAACAAAGCATAGATTAGTGGTTGCCAAAGGCTTGCAGTGGGAGGTAAGGAATAGGGAGTGATTTATAAGAGGTTTCTTTTGGGGGTGATAAAAAAATGTACTATAACTACATAACGGTAATGATTGCATAACTTTATGAATATAATAAAAATCAGCAAATTGTATAATTTGATAGAGTGAATTTTATGGTATGTGAATTATACCTCAATTCTTTTAAATGGTCATTTGGTTCAGGGTATGACAATTCTACCAATGAGCCAAGAGTTTAAGACCAAAAACTAGGACTTTGTTGGAGATTCCTAAGGGGGCATGAATTTGGGAAATAAAATAGTTTTTAGCATCTGAATCTAATCAAAACAAACAAAAAATTTGCCTCTACTTTCAGGGTTGAAAAGTACACCAAGCAGAGGAAGCATCCCTGAGAAAGTGGAGCACTGGGAAATAGGACAGTTGTTTCGTGTGGTTGGAGTGTCAGATGCATATGGGGGAGTGACAGGTAATGCTTGGGAAAACACAGACAAGGGCCTTTTATGATAGGATGAAAGGAAACCAGACTTTTTAATATAGACCAAGTAGTTCTAAAACTAGCATTACTTAAGAATCACATGAGAACCTTTGAAAGTATTCCACTTTCCTGAGTACTATCACGTCAGACCTGCTGATTCTATACATCTCAAAGGGGCCAGGAATCTGCATTTAAAATCCCCCCAGGACAGTCTAATGTATAGCCAGATTCCACAAATAATCTGGTAGGAAACAGCTGCTATGAGCGTCCTGATAGTAATGAGGAGGTTCTGAGCTTAAGCAGGTACAATGAAGGTGTAAGGGAAAGAAAAGATTAGGACATTAGAGGAGCCTAATACAACTCATTCCTCAAACTCATTCTTTCAACATATTTTTACGAAGTAAGTACCTGCTCCGAATGAAGCATGGGGTCTAAAATGGTAAAACAAATCCTAAGAGAGTTTTAATCTGTTTGACGAAATACAGCATTAGGAAAGAGGAAGAATTTAAGTGATAATGTTAAGCTTTCTAGCAAGACTTGCTGGATAAGTGGTTGATATTGGCACCATTCATTAGAATAGGAAGTGTAATGATAGTATCAGCAAACATTTACGTGCCAAGATACAGACTTTATGCATACGCACTGGTATGAATGAGTTCCTCATGGCATCGTCATCCCCACATTAGAGACGTGGAAACTGTGGCACGAGGAGGGAAGCCCATTGCCTCATGTGCTACAGCTGGGGAGTTGAAGCCGGATTCAAACCAACTAGTCTGGCTCTAGAGAGTCTCCAGTGACGTCAATGCTCTACACAGCCAAAATCCCATTTTTATTACATTACCCTACCTCTGACTCCCATCCTCAATATTTATTATGGAGCAGACATTCTTCACTCAGGGTATACAGATGAGTTTCAGGAGGTCCATAAATCTTGAAATGGTGTGGAAATTTTATAGGTGTATGCTTAGTTGCATTCTTTTTGGAAAGAGAGCCCGTATCTTCAGTAAAACAAGTCTATGACCAGAAACCATTTAAAAATCTCTTTTTGGCAACCATTTGATCCATTTTATCACATGTATGATGAAATTTGTAGGGGAAAGCTTCCTGTGCATGAGCGTGATCATGATGCTTTAGACTGGAAGCCTCAGCTGTCTCAGGAACACGTGCTGAGTGGCAATCAGTCAGAAGCCTTTTTGCACACTGCTTCCAGCCTCAATGCTCCAGTTGAGGCCTCCCAATACAGGGAAAAGCATGGGTCTGTTCCTTTGCCACATTACTAAATTTTTGCTTATCTCTGAACAAATTATTACTAAAATTTCATGAATTTATTCATGTTCCTGAAAGTGACTTTTCTGACCCTCTCGATTCACATCTCCCACACTCACTTTGCTCTCCAGCCGAGTGTATCTGACCGCAGTTTCCATTGCCTTCAAAGAGAGGTCTCCCCTTGAACGAGGCTTACGGGCTGAGGGGGGCCATGTTAGTTGGTCTTTGAGTATTTCTGTGGTGTCTGCTCTTCCCAGGAGAGGAGTGTTTCTACTAATAGTAGCCCTGTCTTCCAAGACAAAGTTCTAATTTCAGAACACTGCTCAGTTAGGTTTAATTTTTAAAGAGAATTTCTTAGTAGTTATTCAAAGGCAGTATATAGTATTGTTGCCTATCTTGGGAGTTGGGAGAAGAAAGAAACATTTTAAAGGCAGCCCTAGTACTTAGAGCAAGTTTTTAAAAATGTGGTTCACTGGCATTATAATCACCAAGGATGCTTGTTCAAAATTGCAGATTTCTGGGCTCCATACAAATGTTCTGAACTGAACTCCGCATTGTTACCAAGCTGTCCAGGTGATTCTTATGCAATCTGAAGGTACCTTAGATGGCTGAGAATATCCGAAGCTAGATTTTATGGTGAAGTAATGAATGAAACTGTGGAATGCTATATCAGATTTCTAGAGATTGTTCAGCCAAAATTCTAGTTCCTATGCAATCTCAGAGGCAGAGGGATTGATGCA
>NW_012150063.1:10395773-10397562 GCF_000956105.1 Propithecus coquereli | reverse complement strand
CTTTGTGTAAAAAATCTCTTTGCCCCATTGGAGCCATTTGGGAATAGAGAAGTTTCTTTCATCTTTCCTCTCTCACAGCCCTTTTTATTCATGGTCATGCAGCTCCTTATCGCTGCAGAAGGTTTTCTGCTGGCCCGAACCAATAAGAACAGGGATGAGAGAAGCAAGTGGGCAGCTGGTGCAGGCAGCGTGAAGGATGAGTAGCAATTATAGATGGTCTGGGAGTTCCAGAAGGGCTATGGCAGAGAATTTTCATCTAAGGGTAGATGAAACTGGGTGGCATGGACTTGTTCACTTGCTCTTGACTATAGACCCTCCTCTCACCAGCTGTGGATAACTCACCTCCAAATGATGCTCTTGACCACTTCTGACCACTACCACCCCCAATTCAGTGTTCCTAGGTAGTCCATTACTAAACCGTGCAGGGTAAACAACTTTGTTTTCTGAAAAATTCATCTCAAGAAAAATAAAACTGTACATGAGATTCCATTACTTGCATTTCTTTTAGTTGCAAGTAACTGAAACTCCTCTTTCGAATATGTGTTAAGCAATAAGGCTCAGATAACCAAAAATGTTCCCCAGATTCTGGCTCACCACCCATTGTCTCTACTTTTCTCTGCATACAAGCCTGATTACCCCATATTGATAATGAACTTGGTAAGAAACCTCACAGCTTTATCAGCAGAGGCAGAATTGCCTCTACTTTCTCCAGTTCCAATTTCAAAAGTCCCCTGGCCCAGTATGAGTCATGAGTCCACTCTTCCACCAGAAAAAAATAATTCAGGGGAAGGGGGATATGTGGGGTGTGCAAGATGTCAGCAGCTGCCATTCCCTTCCTGAAGTGGAACAGGAGAAGGAGTCCTTCTTAGTGGGTGAGGTGCCGAGAAAATAAAGTATTAGTTGTGCACTACAAGCTTGTGTTTGGGAGACAATGGCGAAAGGGTTCCATTCAGCAATCATTTCTTTAACCTGGGGGAATTTCAGGGCTTTAAAATATATAAATACAAATAAATAGATGTCAGATTACATAAGCAATAAGTGGTAACAAACCTGATACAGGGAAGCAAAAATAACAAATGTAAAGTTAAAGCAATAAAATCAGTACTTATAAAGGCTATTCTTTTAATCTCATCATAGACATGTCATGTTTTAATTAAACTTGTGACATTTACTGCAAATGAACTTTGAATGCCTATAGAATGTCAACAGTAAATTAAATAAATATATGTACATAGCTGTATTTAGATTCATTGCATTTACTTGCATTTAGATGACTGTAGCTACATTTGAAATAAGCTTCCAGGATTTGGGATATGGACACACACTCAAAAATTTATCATTATAAATTTGTAAAATTTACTTTTGCAAGCACTGAAACCCTACTCAAAGTAACTTAAACAAAAATGAATTTTGTTTGTTTTTATCATAAATAGCAATAAGTCCTGAAGGTAGTGGCAGCTCCACCCTGCAGTGGTTTGAATTTCCCCCACTGGCTTGGACTCTGGTTGATAAAGAAATACATTTCCCTCCCTCTGCCACTCCCATGCCACCTGTATAAAAATTACATCTGTATCTTTCCCATTTGTTTAATAAGTTTACTTAGGCATAGCTAAAATTTTACATATCTTTATACCGAAAATGAAAGAGAAAATGTTATTTCTTTTTATAGTAATAGGTCACACATTATTGGCTAAAGTTCTTAGTAACTGAAAACAGTATCAAATATAGTGGTTTAAGCAGAAAGGGATTTATTAGAGAGTATTAAGTAGCATACTGAATTTTTGGCAAG
>NW_012150063.1:10394099-10395723 GCF_000956105.1 Propithecus coquereli | reverse complement strand
CCCTATTTGGATATTTCCTAACTATGACTTTGGGCAAGTTATTTAATCTCTGTGGGCTTCAATTTCCTCATTTGTAATATGAGAATGATTATAATAATAGTACTTATATCATAGGCTTGTTGTGGTAATTAACTGAGTAATAGATATAATGGCCTGCTAATGTTCCCTACCATAATAAGCACATGAAAATGATGATAATGATGATGATAATGATAAAGTAGAAGAATAACTTGATTTGATCACCCTGGCAGGGATTGTGCAACGGTGTGTGTGTGTGTGTGTGTGTGTGTGTGTGTGTGTGTGTGTTTATGTATGCTTCAATAAACATCTGCTTAAACAAATTTAATTTGCTTCCCTTTAATTGTCATAAAACTTGCTTATGACTAATTATCCTGTTTCTCAAGCCAAAGATGAAAAAAAGTCCCATGGTTCTTCCTTTAAAATATAACCCAATTCAGACTCCCATGCATCATCTCCACTGCCAACACTGTTAGATTTTCCAAAGCCATGAAGTTAACATTAAGAAAAAAAAAAAATTAACTATTTCCTGTGTTCTATGTTATAAGCTTCCTAAAAACTGATACTTTTGGTTGACTGATTGATTGCTTATCGCATCTTCAAGAGTGCTGACACATAGTAGATGTTCAATAAATATTTGTGGTTGAATGATGGATCAATGAACTAATATCCAACTCCTGTGACCTTCAGCCAAGCAGTCTTCCATAAAATATGAAATATGGTTTGACTTAATCATGATGGGCCTTTACCAAATTAAATCAATTTTTTCATTTAAAAAACTAAAGAAAAAATTCATTTATCATACTATAAATAAGCACCAAGTTGTCAGCATTTAATTAAAGTCACAATACCCACATGTAAAAAGAAAATCCTATCTTTAGTAATTAATTAACTCAACCCTCAAAAATGATATATGAGAAACATAAACCTTTAAATTTTCTTTAATTTTTACAAGAGCAGATTTATGAGATAAAATACTCTAAGTTATCCCTATTATTGAATGTCTTTGGAGCATATCAAATAATAACCTGTCTTCAGCAGATTTCCATGGTCATAAAACTTGTTCTTGCTGTCTTGTTAAAAGAACAACAGCATTGCTAAAGGGTGTGATGACAGGAGAGAATTTTATAAAAGCAAAGCAAAGCAAATATTATATCTTCAAAGATAAGCCACTTTTCCAAAAGTATAAGTTGAGATTTTTGAGTGGACTGGAGACATGTGAGTGACAGAGGAGCACAGGGAACATGGCCTACCTAAATGCCCAGAGGGCCTGATAGATAGATGAATAATAAAACAGGATATCAATAGAGTACATGTCCTATCTAAAATTATAGTCTCCACTCACGAGGAAAAAAGATGACCCTACTATGGCCAGATCTTTCAATATTTCCAAAGGAAGTTAAAATTTTTTATTCTGTAAAAAAAGTTAAATCTGTTGTTTTATAAATATCATATAAGCAAAACAAAATTGAGAGTTGGTCTGAATATGAATGTGAGAGATGAAATATACAAACAAGAAAAAGTTGAAAATCAAAAATAATACAGAGAGAAAAATAATCACTTTTTAAAATCTAATTAACATAAGTGGAAAGATAAGAATATTACA
>NW_012150063.1:10381259-10383120 GCF_000956105.1 Propithecus coquereli | reverse complement strand
GGTTTCTGGGGCATAGAGATGAAAGAAAGAACTGTTTTTAAATCCTTCTCCTTGTACCATTTCACTCCCAGCTATTTACCCTGGACTGAACTCAAAAATGAAAGTGGGAAAGAAAGACACAGCTTCCAAAAACTCAACAATTTGGGTAGTTAAATAATGTGGAAATGCCTTCCCCTACTTTCTTTCCCCAACTGCCAAATCTTACTTTGATCTCCTTAGTTTTCAGTCAATTCCTCAAATACTCTTCTAACTCAATCTTTTCGGTTCTCTGACTCTCTCAAAGGCTTAACCTCCAGCTAACCCCTAGATGCCCTCATATCTCGCTCAACCCCAGAACCACCCACGATCTCCATTTTAATGACTCATCCCAACATGCTCGATCTCCCACAGCGCCAACCTTTAGGCTCTGCTCATCCTTTCCAGTGAACAGCAGGTTTGGAGTCCTCCTTTGTTCTCTAGTCTCCTGCAGCAATTAAGGAGGGAACTAAAGGGCCATTTTGTGAGTGGAATAGTGCTGGTCACAGCCAAGCCATCCTGAAGAGAGCACTTATTTTCTCTAATTTGTTTCGATAGATCTGCCACAGAGCTGCACATGTTGCAGTCACAACCTTCTTAATCGTAACCAAAGTTAACTCTAATTTTGAAAATAGCTAAATTCTGCTGTGTGTTCACCATGCAGCTGGCCCTGTGTTAAGAGCAATCAATGCAGGATGCCACGTAATCCCCTCAATCCAGTGAGCTGGAACTCCATTTTTATCCCCATGTTAGAGACAAGAAAACTGAGCCTTAGAAGGGTTAAGTTACTCAGTTAAAATGTCATACAGATATCAATTTAAGAAGTAGCTGAGATTCAAGTTCAGGACTGTTTGATTCCATAGTGCAAATTGTTTAACAGGATTAGGTTAATTTTTGTATCAGATAGTATGGTTTTGCAGCAAATAACAAAATACCTTAGACAAGATGGGGTAACTGTTTCACATAACAAGAAAATTGGAGTTACATGTTTCCAGGATTAGTGAAATTGTGAGCTCTCTAGGCCTGACATGGTGGCTCACGTCTGTAGTCCCAGCTATTTGGGAAGTTGAGGAGGGAGGATCGCTTGAGCCCAGGAGTTTGAGCTATGATCGTGCCACTACACTCCAGCCTGGGCAACAAAGTGAGACCCTATCTCAAAATAAATAAACTTATAAATAAATAATATCAATGTCAGGGCTCTGGATCATATTCTCTGATATGTTCTTGCCTTTGTCCTCAGGATTCTAAGATGACTACCATCTTGCCAAATACCATTTCTTCATATGAAAACATTCAAAGGCAGAAGTGTCTTTCCCTACATGTGTCTATGTTTATTACAATGGGAAGAAAAATATTTCCCAGAATTCCCCAACAGACAGTCCTTCTAAGTCATGGGTGAGACCTGGTCACATGCTCCACCCTCCCTTAATCGACTATTTGCAAAGCGGGATAGGATTATCTTGCTTCATCTAGTCTAACAATGATTCAGCCCATACAGCCTGAGAGAAAGCCCACCTACGCTGGGCACATTGCTACCCACTCAAATTCCCAACAAAACCAGTCTGTTAACAGAGAGTGAGGGAGCAAATGGCAGTTGTATAGATAACCAACAGTGTCTCTCACATACTGTATCTTCTAATTTTGTCCCTTAACTCTCCTGGATTCTCCAGATTTCCTTTCACTTATCCAGAGTGCTGAATTTCCAGTCCAGGATGAAAATGGACTATACTATACTACTGTTATCAATGAGAAAAAACTCTAAGTATTAAAATTTTAGAATATTTTAATCAGGTGGAAAATATGTGAGTCAAAAGATAAATATAGGCCGGGCGCGGTGGCTCACGCC
>NW_012150063.1:10375449-10376929 GCF_000956105.1 Propithecus coquereli | reverse complement strand
TTATTTAGGAAATGCAATCAAAACCAAAGTTATAAAAAAATTCTCCTATACTTTCTTCAAATATTAGGTTGATGCAAAAGTAATTGTGGTTTTAGCATTATTTAAATTTGTCATTTGATATTGGTATACATTCTTAATAAATGTGGTTATGTTATATATCATTTTAATGTACATTTCTCACTTTATTTTTTTTTTGCTAATGACTTATTACTTGCTGTTTATTTTATATTTATTTTAGACTATGGAGATTATGTTAAGACAAAAGCAAATTGGAGTGGTTTACTTATTCGAGTTGAAAATGGGTCATAAAGCAGAGGAGACAACTTGCAACTTGGCCCAGGAACTGCTAACGAACATATAGTGCAGTGGTGGTTCAAGAAGTTTTGCAAAACAGATGAGAACCTTGAGGATGAGGAGCACAGTGGCCAGCCATCAGAAGTTGACAACAACCAATTGAGGTAATCATAGAAGCTGATCCTCTTACAACTACACCAGGAGTTGCTGAAGACCTCAACATCAACCATTCTACAGTCGTTTGGCATTTGAGGCAAACTGGAAAGGTGAAAAAGCTCGATTAGTGGATGCCTCATGAGGTGATCGAAAATCAAAAAAATCGTCATTTTGAAGTGTCATCTTCTCTTCTTGTACACGACAATGAACCATTTCCCTATTGGATTGTGACGTGCAATGAAAAGTGGATTTTATACCACAACTGGTGACAACCAGCTCAGTGGTTGGACCGAGAAGAATCTCCAAAGCACTTCCCAAAGCCAAACTTGGACCAAAAAAGTCATGATCACTGTTTGGTGATCTGCTGCCAGTCTGATCCACTGTAGCTTTCTGAATCCCAGCCAAACCATTACATCTGAGACGTATGCTCAGCAAATTGATGAGATGAACCAAAAACTGCAACACCCACAGCCGGCACTGATCAACAGAAAGGGCCCAACTTTTCTCCACAACAACCGACCGCACGTCACACAACCAACGCTTCGAAAGTTTAATAAATTGGGCTACAAAGTTTTGTCTCATCTGCCATGTTCACCTGACCTCTCGCCAACTGACTGACTACCATGTCTTAGGGCATCTGGATAACTTTTTGCAGGGAAAACGCTTCCACAACCAGCAACAAATGCTTTCCAAGAGTTTGTCCAATTCTGAAGTACAGATTGTTACGCTACAGGAGTAAACAAACTTATTTCTCGTGGACAAAAATGTGTTGATTATAATGTTCCTATTTTGATTAATAAAGATATGTTTGAGCTTAGTTATAATGATTTAAAATTCACAGTCAGAAACCACAATTACTTTTGAACCAACCTAATACATTATATCTTATTTTTCTAATTAAGTTTTTCATTCACCTGGAATTTACTTTTATATCAAACTTTATTTTCTTCCCAATCAATGGTCAAACAGTCAAAAACATTTATCAAAGAAACCGTTCTTTCCTCTACAATATGGAATAAAATATCTAACA
>NW_012150063.1:10355335-10373790 GCF_000956105.1 Propithecus coquereli | reverse complement strand
TTCACATTTATTGTGAAAGTGATATGTTTGCTCTCATTCCCATCTAATTTTATATTAACGTTTTTATTATACTCTTTTCTTTTATTTCTTACTTTCACTGGCTTGAACAAGTTAATTTTGTGTTCTGTTTATTTCATTTTGTATTTTAATTGCCTTCCACCAGCACGTTGGAAATAGTAATGTGTCTCTAATTGCAAGTTCAATGGCTTGTATTTTTAACTGTCATATTAAAACCCATATTTCTCTTTTATTTTATTAAAATTAATGGTACTCTGATCATTCTCCACAATGATAGGATCTCAATAATATTTTACTTTTCCACTCCCTAGAATCATTTCCTTATCCTAGACTTTTCCAAAATACTTTAGAAACATAATTCCATATTTTCAATTTTCCTTAGACTATACCTCTTCTTTTCTTAGTGTACTTATTTAACACTTATATTATAATTTTTAATCACTTTGTCTTCATTCACATAGGGTTACCTATGTCTTTTACTATAATAGATTCAGTAAAATTTACAATTATTTATGCAAAATTACTTTATTAAGTAATTTTGAATGGAAACATGAGTAGAATACTTTGAGTTCCTACATACCCCTCCAAATTTCCTTCTTGTGTCATATGAATGAGACCTTTTCACACAGTAGGATTTTTATACCACACTGTTTTCTCCCTTACAAGTTTATAAACAGTATACCACTGGCTTCTAATGAGGCATATAAGAAGTCAACATCAAACTTACTCCTTTTCTGTTATATGTGAACTTTTCCATCTGTCTGAAAACATGTAAGTTTTTTTCCTCTATCCACAGAGGCTAGAAATCTCACAAACCTATATATAGGTATGGATTTTTTTCATCACTTCTGTCTGCCTGGCATTTGGTGAGCCCTTTGTTCTTTTTTCAGGCCAGGGAGGTGAAGATTATTGCTTTGGTTATTGATTCTATCTCCATCTGCTCTTTTTTGTCCTTCTAGGATGCTGATTATTTGCATATTATTTCTCCTGGACTGTCCTCCACATCTCTTATCTTTTCATTTGTGATTTACATTTCTTAGTGTGTCTCCTTTGTGTTGAAAGATAGTTCCTCCATTTAACCTTCTGATCACAAACTTGGATTTTAGTAGTATTGATTCTGTTTTTCAATTTTCGTGGTGCAGCCACCCCAGTTGGAGCCACCTGCTTCAGGTTTTCAGCTTTGCCTCCTTCCTGAGCTGCCTTTGCCTGCTCCTGTTAGAAAGCAAACGTCTCCTCAGCACGTGCTTTCACCCCAGTTCTTCAGCAATGGTCAATTGTCAGTCAGTGAAAGATGTAAGTTTCTTCCACCAGTGGATGGGAGGGCTGAGTTATCACCTTTCTGCTGAGGCTTAGCCAGGAGGCTTCTCCAGTGTAGAGAATCAACCTTTCATAGCTATATGGAAAAGGAGTAATTTCACCCTATCTGGTCATTTCCTTCAGAAAATTGTCAGCGGGAAAAGTATTTCTTTCAGGGATGCGCATAGCACAGTTCTGACTGCATTAGCTGAGGTGCTCCACCTGAATTAGCCACGAGTCAGAGGTTCTCACCATGGGCTTTGCCAAAGAGGCAGTGCTACATTGAAATGACTGGTTCCTCAGTCATCTCAGCACTGAAAATTGTGGTGCCCTAAACTTGCATCTTCTCATCAATGAATCTTGTCTCAGATATAACATACAGCATCTCATCCAGATTTTTCCTTTCTAGAGCAGACTTAGGCTAGTAGTTCAGGGCCCCAGTAGGAGGGTCATGAGGGTATGATCAGGCCATTTTCACATATTAATGTCAATATTTATTATGTTTGGTAGGGATTACTTCTCACTAAAAAAAATATTCTTTTTGTGCAAAGTTCAAACATTTGGGAAATACAAAATGTGCTAACAGAACATTGCTATAATCCCACATTCCCTTCTACCCCAGCCCACCCAAGCCCCAAATCACCATTAGCAATTCGGTATGATTTTTATTAGATTTTCTTTCTATGCATGTACTACTATGATAAGCATAAAATTTATGGTCAAAATCCCAAATATACAAAATAAAAATGAATTATCTTCATTTATATAATCAGTTCACACCCAATTCTGAAACCTCAGCCTGCCTAATGTGAACATTTTATTCTGATCAATTTCCAGTTTAAGTACACTGGTTTCCTGATGGATTCAGGTTTATGATTCAGTCCCATGCTAGCTTAATGTCTGTTACCAGGTTTTTCTCTACCTCTGCTTGCTCTGACTTGTGTATTCTTATGGGTTTGCAAGCCTGCTGCCAATAGGGTTAGTAAGAAAGAAGAGATCGTGTTTTAGACTCAGGCCATTGTCAGGCAACAGGACTCTGCAGATCTGTCCCTCCTGTCTGTCCCCATACTTCCTAGAGCTTCCTCAGCTTTCCGCACAGCTGGAAATGCAGAATATGCCCTGCATGAGGCCTCTTGGAGATTTCCACCACATAGCCTGAGAATCAATGATGTGGGCTGTCTGCTCCTCACTGCTGCTATGGGATTATGATTTTCTCCTCACTCTATGCTTCTGCAAATGCTTGTCAAGTTTCCTGGCTCTTCATCTCCGTTACTTCTATACCCCAGGGACAATTTAGCTCCCTCTACTCCTTTTGAAAGCCAGAGGATATGCTTTCCTATCTCCTCCTCCTCCTTTCTCCACAGCCATACAGCTGTTTCTTCTATTCTTTCACACCTCAGTGTCCTCGGGTACCTCAACTAGCTTTTCACTCATAGAATTATACAGATTTTCTTACTCTTAGAACTTCTCAAATAACATGGGAAAATTTGGTTTTCTTCTCCCCCACTCCCATTGTGTGTGT
Organism: Propithecus coquereli; assembly: GCF_000956105.1. Lineage (NCBI taxonomy): Eukaryota > Metazoa > Chordata > Mammalia > Primates > Indriidae > Propithecus > Propithecus coquereli. The sequence goes on along the minus strand of NW_012150063.1, from coordinate 10,370,954 downwards.
ATGTGTGTGCGTGTGTGTGTGTGTGTGTGTGTTAGGGGAGTGGAAGGCAGGAAAAAAACCCACTGAAACACTCCATTATATCTCAATTTCCCCTCCTTTTTCTGCCAAAATCAGCCACCCTCTTTTCAAGCTTTACAAACATCTTTCCTTTCACACTAGGAAAAAAGAACAAAACTAACAATTATCATTAAAAAAAAGTCATTGGCATCAAAGTCTACCACAAATTAAAACCTTTACATAGCAATAAAACATACAAACATTTTATTGTTGCTCTCTCAGATGTGCTGAGATTCCTGCGTATATTAGCTTTTCCCTTCACCTGCATTATACCAAATATTGTATAAAATATACTCGTACTGAAAAATTGTTCATAGTTTCTCTGAAATTCAAATTTACCCAGGCATCTTGTATTTCATTAGGAATATCTGCAACGATTCCTTTCAAAGAGCTAGTCAGCCTCATGACCAGTCTGCCTTCTCAATAATCAGTATGTCACCCTACAGGAGAAAACATCCCCAAATACCAGCCTTTCTTCCCTATAAGACCTCTATCATCCTCAGAATTCTAGTTTTGTAATTCAGAATTTATTTGTTTTCCAGTACCTTCAAGTAAATTTTTAGAATATATTTTATCTATTACCAAGTTGAGCTCAGGGAGATGGTTGACATGAATTGTCCACCATGTGCAAAAACGTAAGTCCTCTTGTTTATTTCTGAACCTGCCCCATACTGTGGTCTACAAGGTGCCAGAGGGTTGCTACCCAGGTGATCTCAGGGGTTTTATTTTTGACCAAAATCACCATCCTAGAAACAAAGTAAAGTTGTTGGTCCTACCTCAGGCCCTGTGCTGGCTATGAAGCTTTCTAATTGAAAAAGGGCACCTCCAAGTACCTACTTTGTGGGGCAGCCAATCTCAGAGGGACGAGTCACCTCTGGACTACTTCGAGCTCCTCAAGTGAGCATTGAGGCTTTGACTCCCAGAAAATCAGTAAAGCCTCCTCTCTCTTCTTCCCACAATGTGTTCACTAATGATGAGAATTTGGGGACTCCTCCAGTTTCTGGTAAAGTATTATTTTTTCCAGTAAGACTCTGACCTGTTCTAGCTAGATCTAGACTCCAAGTTGCACTCCATATACACACTGATGTCACCATATATCAGTCAAGTAATTTTAGGCATTCAGCCACAAAAACGAAGAACATGCTGTTATAAAGCCATGTTCAATTCCAAAGTTGCACACTGTAAACTTTTAGCTAATGTCCACAGAATGGTAAGATTTCAAGCCTATGTTTTAACCACAGTTCATTTACAACAAGATCACATTATGCCTCCCATGTTACAATTTTATTTAATATCTTTGTGAGATCTTTTTGTGTAGTACATATAGTCTTATCTTATTCCTTTTAATATATGTAGCGTTCAATTACATTAACATGTCATAGTTTCTTTGACATTATTTTAGAATTTAAAATTAACCAAGCTTTTTATGTAGTCTTGTGGGAAAATAGTCTTACTACATATATTTAATTTAGTAGAATAATGTAACTGAGAAAAGTGTCGTGGTTTTTAGTCCCCCAAATTAATATCTGGGCATACTTAAGCATTGGCAGCCTAGAGGCAGCTTTATCAGAATTCATCCTGACACTATATCCCAGCCACATCGCAAACCTGCACAGGCTGCATGGATCTGGGAGCTTATGCATTGTTCATTATTGTTTTCCTTGTCCCTAATCAGCCCTCTTCACATTCCCTGTGGTAGCTACTCTAAGATGTTATGATTCCTTTTAAGCTTGCTTTCCCAGCGCTCCACCTTAAGTGGTAATATTAACTCATATTCCCCTGGGAGAACAGAAATATTTGAGCAGGATTCTCCTCACTTTACTTTAATGCGACCTCTGACTGACCTAAAACATTCCCATCCTTTCTGCTAATGTCTTGTCTCAGACAAAAATATTTCTCTTCGCCATCTGGACTCTAGGAGCTGGTTGGATGCCACATGTGTACCCAAATAAATGTATTAGGTACCCAGGGGATTAAACCACATGTAAATTTAACAAGGATACTTGACCTAGAAGGTAGGAAATGGAAGGAAACTGCACAATAAGAGTAGAAAGGGGGGGAAATGTACAACATATTAACAGCACTACACCTGAAACACTGAAATTCATAACATGTGCCCAATATGTTTTATTTTTTTATTTCAAAATTTTAATTAAGAGGAATTATGCTTAAATCAGGGCTTTTGGTGTGCCCATCACCAGAATGTGTTCATTGTACCCAATAGGTAAGTTTTTAATCACATGCCCCCCTACCCTTTCCCTATCTTAGTTTTTCATGTTCTTTATATCACTTTGTGCTCATGTGTACCCATTGTTTAGCCCCCACTCTTGGTAAGAACATATGGTGTTTGGTTTTATATTCCTGAGATACCTCACTTAGGATAATGGTCTCCAGTTGCATCCAAGTTGCTGCAAATGACATTATTTCATTCCTTTTTATAGCCGAGTAATACTCCGTGGTATATACATACCTCATATTCTCTATCCACTCATGAATTGATGGGCACTTAGGTTGATTCCACATCTTTGTAACTGTGAATTATGTTGCAATAAACATTTGAGTGTAGGTGCCTTTTTGATAAAATGACTTCGTTTTCTTTGGGTAGATACCCAGTATTGGGATTGTGGGGTTGAATGGTAAGTATATTTATTTCTTTGAAAAATCTTCACAGTGTTTTCCTTAGAGGTTGTACTAATTTGCAGTCCCACCAACAGTACATAAGCATTCCTTTCTCTCTGTATTCATGCCCACATCTATTATTTTTTAACTTTTTAATAATAGCCATTCTGATGAGGGTTAGATGGTATCTCATCATAGTTTTAATTTGCATTTCCCTGATGATTAATGATGTTGAGCATTGTCTCATATATTTTTTGGCCATTTGTCTATCTTCTTTCAAAAAATTTCTGTTCATGTCTTTTGCCCACTTTTTGAAGGGGTTGTTTGTTGACTTTTTTTTTCTTTTTGCTGATTTGAGTTCTTTATAAATTCTGTATATTAGACCTCAATCAAGTGTATAGTTTGCCAATATTTTCTCCCATTCTGTAGGTTGTCTATTCACTCTGTTGATCATTTCCTTTGCTGTACAGAAGGTTTTTACTTTAATTAAGTCACATTTATTTAGTTTTGTTGTTGCTGTATTTGCCTTTGTGGTCTTAATCACAAATTCTTTGCCTAAGCCAATGTCTAGTGTTTTTCCTGCATTTCTTCTAGAATTTTTATGGTTTCATACCTTACATTTAAGTCTTTTATCCAGCTTGAATTAATTTTTGTATATGGCAAGAGATAGGAGTCCTGTTTCATTCTTCTACATGTAGCTGTGCAATTTCCCAGCACCATTTATTGAATAGAGCTTCCTTTCCTGAGTATATATTATTATCAGCTTTGTCGAGAGTCAGTTGGTTTCAGGTACATGGTTTCATTTCTGGGTTCTCTATTCTGTTCCATTGGTCTGTGTCTCTACTTTTATACCAGTACCATGCTGTTTTAGTTACTATAGCCTTGTCATATAATTTGAAATTAGGTAATGCGATGCCAAAACAAAAAGATTTGCCCTTTTTGGTAAGGATTGCTTTGGCTATTGGGGCTTTTTTATGTTCCAAATTAAGCTTAGGATTATTTTTCCTAGATCTCTGAAATATGACTTTGGTATTTTGTTGGGGATTGCATTAAATCTGTAAATCACTTTGGGAAGTATGGACATTTCAGTGATGTTCATTCTACCAATCCATATGCAAGAGATATTTTTCCATTTGTTTGTGTTATCTGTGATTTCTTTTATCAGTGTTTTGTAGTTCTCCTTATAGAGATCTTTAACTTCCTTGGTTAAGTATATTCCTAGGTATCTCATTTTCTTTGTAGCTATTGTGAATTGTATTGATTCTTTTATTTGACTCTCAGCTGGAGGGTTATTAGCATACAGAAATGCTACTGATTTGTGTATATTGTTTTTGTTACCTGAGACTTTGTTGAATTTATTTATCAATTCCAGGAGTCTTTCGGTGGAGTCTTTTTAGAGTTTTCTAGACATAAGATAATATCATCAGCAAACAGGGATAGTTTGACCTGCTCTTTCCTGATTTGGATGCCCTTTATTTCTTTTTCTTTCCCGATTGCTCTGGCTAGGACTTCCAATACTATGTTGAATAGCAGTGGTGACAGTGGCCACCCTTGACTTGTTCCAGTTTTTAGGGGGAATGCTTTCAACTTTTCCCTATTCAGTATGATGTTGGCTGTAGGTTTGTCATATATGGCTTTTATAAATTTTAAAGTATATTCCTTCTATGTGTTCTTTGTTGAGGGTTTTTATCATGAAGGGATGCTGGATTTTATCAAATGCTTTTTCTGCATCTATTGAGATGATCATATGGTCCTTTTTTGTTGTTGTTGTTGTTTCTGTTTATGTGGTGAATCATGTTTATTGATTTGCATATATTAAACAATCCTTGTATCCCTGAGATGAAACCCACTTGATCATGCTGGATTATCTTTTTGATGTGCTGTTGAATTTGGTTTCCTAGTATTTTGTTAAGGATTTTTTCATCTATGTTCAAGGGATATTGGTCTGTAGTTTTTGTTGTGTGTCCTTTCGTGGCTTTGGAATTAGGGTGATACTGGCTTCATAGAATGAGTTAGGGAGGATTCATTCCCTCTTTCTCAATGTTATGAAATAGCTTCTGTAGGCTAGGTTCCAGTTCTTCTTTGTAGGTCTGGTAGAATTTGGCTATGAATCCATCTGCTCTGGGGCTTTTTATTTGTGGTGAGATTTTTTATTACTGCTTCAATCTCTTTGCTAGTTATTGTTCTCTTCAGGATTTCTATTTCTTCCTGATTCAGAATTGGGAGGTTGTGTGTTTCCGGGAATTTGTCCATTTCCTCTATGTTTTCTAGTTTGTTTGTGTAGAGGTTTTCATAGTATTCACAGATAATATTTTGCATATCTGCAGTATCAGTTGTAATGTCTCCTTTCATTTCTGATTGAGGTTATTTGAGTCCTTTCTCTTCTATTGCTGGTTAGTCTGGCTAATGTTCAATTGATTTTTTTTTATCTTTGTAAAGAACCAATTTTTTGTTTCATCAATCCTTTGTTTTTTGTTGTTGTTCTTGTTGTTAGTTTTGTTTGTTTTGTTTTCGGTTTTTGGTTTCCATTTTGTTTAGTTCTGCTCTGAGCTTTTTTTTTTTTTTTTCCTGCTAGCTTTGGGTTTTGTTTGTTTGTTTACGTGTGTTTTCTAGTTCCTTGAGATATGACATTTGGTTGTTAATTTGTGATCTTTCTGTCTTTTTGATGTAGGCATTTTAAGGCTATGAATTTTCCCCTTTGGACTGCTTTTGCTGCATCCTATAGATTTTGAAAGCTTCTGTCCCCTTTGTCATTTAGTTTGAGGAAACTTTTGATTTCCATCTTAATTTCATCATTGACCCAAGGATCATTCAGCTGCAGGTTGTTTAATTTCCATGACATTGGATAGTTTTTGAGTATTTTTCTTGGAATTGATTTCTAGCTTTCTTCTACTGTGGTCTGAGAAGGTACATGGTATGAATTCCATTTTTTAAATTTGCTGAGACATGTTTTATTGCCTAAGATATGATCAATCTTGGAAAATTTCCTGTGTGTTGATGAGAAAAATATATATTCAGTAGTTTTGGGGTAGAAAGTTCTGTAAATGTCTGTTAGGTCAACTTTTCCTAGAATTTTGTTTAAGTTCAGTATTTATTCATTTTCTGCTTTAATGATTTGTCCAGTTCTGTCAGTGGAGAGTTAAAGTCCCTGGCAATTAAGATGCTACTGTTTAGTTCTTTGCTTAGATCTAGAAGAATTTTCTTTATGAAACCAGGAGCTCTTGTGCTAAATGCATATATATTTAGGATTATTATGTCTTCCTGTTGAATTTTTCCATTTACCATTATGTAATAACCATCTTTGTCTTTTTTTATCATTATTGATTTAAAGTCTATTTTATCTGATATGAGAATGGCTACACATGCTCATTTAGGGGTTCCATTTGCATGGAATATCTTTTGTAGCCCTTAGTCTTCAGTCTGTGTGAGTCCTTGTGATTTAGATGTATTTCTTGGAGACAAAAAATACTTGGTTTTTTTTTTTTTAATCCATTCAGCCAATCTATATCTTTTGAGTGGGGCATTCAGACTGTTTACAATTGAGTGTTCGTATTGATATGTAGGATGTTATTCTGTTCATCTTATTGGATCATACCTTATTGCTTTGTTTTCCCTCTTGTGCTATTGTTTTCTAAAAGCTGTGAGCCATTGCTTTTGGATATTTTTATACTGTTGGGGATCTATTGTGCTGTTGCATGCATAATGCACTTTTGAGTATTTCCCGTAGGGCAGGTCTAGTAGTGACAGATTCCCTTAGTGTTTGCTTGTCTGGAAAAGTCTTTATTTCTCCATCATTTATGAAACTTAATTTTGCAGGATACAAAATTCTTGGCTGGCAGTTGATCTGTTTAAAAAGATAAAAAATGGGGCCCCAATCCCTTTTGGCTTATAAAGTGTCTGCTGAGATGTCTGCTGTTAGCTTTATGGGTTTTCCTTTGTAGACTAGTTGTTACTTTTGTCTGAATGCTGGTAGAATTTTCTTCCTCATTTTGACTTTGCCCGGATTGATGACTATATGTCTTGGGGAAGTCCTATTGGCTATGAATATTCCTGGTGCTCAATGACTATCTTATATCTAGATATATGAATTTGTGGAACTACCAGGGAAGTTCTCCTCAATAATTCCCTCAAATAGGTTTTCCATGCTTTTTGTTTTATATTCTTCTCCCTCTGGGATACCTAGAATTCATATATTGGCTCATTTCACATAGTCTCGTGTTTCTTTGAGTCATTGTTCATTCTTCTTTATTCCTTTTTCTGCATCTTTGCCTGACTGGGTTAGTTTGAAAGCCTTTTCTTCAAGCTCTGAGGTTCTTTCTTCTGCTTGGTCTAGCCTGTTATTGAAGCTTTCTGCTGTATTTCGTAATTCCCTAAATGACTCTTTCATTTCTTTAAGTTCTGTTACATCTTTCTTATGTTGTCTATCTCTTTAGTGAGTTTTCCATTCATGTCCTAAACCATTTTTTTAATTTGGCTTTTTTGTGTTGGTTTTCAACTTTCTCTTCAATTCCATTCATCTTATTTGCCATTCCTATACTGAATTCCATTTCCGACATTTTAACAATTTCCTCTTGGGTGGGGTCCATTGCTGTGGACCTATTGTGATCTTTTAGGGGTGTCAAACTAGCCTGCTTTTTCTTGTTGCCAGAATTGTTTTGCTGGTTTCTTCTCATCTGGAACCTCTTTTCTGAGCTCAGCGCTGATAGGTTTGCAGTGTGCCTGTTCTCCTTCGCTGAAAACTGTCTTACTTTGTGAGAAGGTGGAGAGGTTCCTAGATAATACTTTTGTGTCCTACTCTGTAGGAGTGACCCAACATGAGAGGGGCAGATGCACTGAAAACCTGTAATGCAGCTGTTTTCCTGCATCATTTCAATTCCATGTGGTTGTCACAGTCCAAGCTGATGCTGGGAGATATTCGTTTGGATTGGTGTATTGGTCCCCAGGCCAATATTGGAAGTTTGGGCAGGGGGCTGCACAAGTCCCTTTCCACAGAGGCAGTTGACATGAACTTGGCTGGTACCTGGGTGGGTCATGAGACCTTGGTAGATACCTAAGTGTGTAGTGATGGTTTGGTCCCTAGGCCACTGTTGGAAGCTCGGACAGGGGACGGGGCGAGTCCCTCTCCATTGAAGCAGGCGTTGCAAAAGAATGCGCTGCCTGGGTCTCTCCACAGTGGTAGAAGTGGCTATTTAGCAAGGCTACCTGGGTGGTGGCCACAGGTGTCAGGGCTGCAGGCGTTCACTCTATCCAGGTCTCGGTGTAAAGGTAGTACAGAGCAGGGGGCTGCTTGGGATTAGCAGGTCCGTGGTCGAGAGCTGGGCCATAGACATTGTGTCCCACAGTGCTGTGGGGGCATGGTCTACTGGCCCACATTCAGGGCCAGGGGACTTATTCTGCTGGCCATTGTACAAAATTAAAGGGCATGGCCCACCTCAAGTCATTTGGCTTTGCTGGGGCATGCCCTGACACCCGGATCCACAGGAGCATGGGCCTTAGTACTGCAGCACATGGGATAGGAGGGCTTGCTCCTCGGGTCAGGGTGTGGGGCCATGGGGGCTGGGCCACTGGATGGCTGGAGCTATCTCCCCGCACAAGTCCTGCCAAGGCTGCTACCTCAAGCTCTGCTCAAGTTCCCTGTGAGGGAGGGTGCCTGACTCCCAGTCACAGGTGTACAAGTACATCTACTCTCCCTGCTCCCCCCTGATCTAACAAGGGGCAATGTGGGGGCAGCTGCAGCAAAGCTCATCCTGTGTAGACCTCCAGGAGTTCCAGACCTGAGAGCTCAGAGTGGCATCAGCTGCTACAACCCAAGAACGAAGACCAACAGGACATTGCTGAGCCTGCTCTTTGATGTGACTTCACTACACAGTCTCCAAGCAGCTCCCCTACCAGCACAGAGGCCCACAGTGGTGGTGGGCACCTGTCCCCACAACAGCTCAAGCTTCAGTTTTAGCATGGAGAGCTTGGAGCTCTGGGGCTCCCTCCTTTATCCTTTCCCCATGTGTAGGGGTCTCCCCCAGGTACCTTCCAATCTTGGCAAGTGGAACTCCCTGTCTCCTTCACTGCGAGTGTCTCCCATCAGTCCTCTGATGATCTACAATGCTCTCTCCAAAAGACTCCATCTGTAGGTGAGTATCTACTGGCAGTTTTTCATCCTCTCCCAGAGAATAGTGTGTGCAGACTGCTTCTAGTCTGCCATCTTGGCCCTCTTCCTTGGTTTAAAATTGTGTTTAAAGGCAATTCCTGAAATACTAAACATGTTAAAATGTGTTTTATTCACCAAATTTAAAATGCATGTTTTAGTCCATTCCCACTTGGGTGATGACAATTTATACATTTATTCATTTGTTTTTATTTTTCCTGATTATGAAAAAAAGATACAGTATAGAAACCGAGAGCTTGAGAAGCCCCTGAGGTTAGCAGCAGAAGGTACGAGGAGCAAGAGAGAGAATAGCAGCACCTCAGAATAGCACAGCTATGATGATTCAGAGGGAACATTCATTGGGAGACAATTATGTTTTTTCTAATTTTGTTTTACTTTTTCATGCTGCCATCTCTGGAAGAATAAAAGAGCTAATAAGCCTTTCTAAATGGCTGGTGCTGGTAAGTAGTCAAATATTTAGAGAGCAAGGGTCTTTAATCACCTAAGTGCTTTTCTATGAATACTAAAGTGACAAAGGTTCATATTTAATTGATTCCAAAGTGACTTTATGCTAAGTAATGGTTTGCTAAAGAATTTGAGAACCTAGCTACTCCCAATTAAAGCGTATACATCTTCTTCTATGTCAGAGTTGTTACCAGACATGTCAGAGCAAGTCACCAGGTCATTGAAACTCCATGGACCAAAGTAATAAATATAAACATATCTGTATGTGTTTGTGCAGCTGTGGGAAGAGAGACGAAGGAGAAGGAGGGACTTTCAATTATTTGTAAAATGTATCTTATAAATCTAAGTGAATTTGCTTTGAAAGGCTCTAAAGTCACAGGCAGTAGGCCTGATCAAAATATAACATTTTGAGAATTAAATACGAGAACACCAGCATAATCTAAGTCTACCAATTACCAGTACTGGAAATGAATGTTTTGTTGTAGCATAATGAATCCCAACAAAGCCTGTGTAGTCCTCTAATCTTGCTAAAGGACACATATATATTTCAGATATTCATAAATATTTTTTCTATTAGCATTTTTTTTATGATTTCATGAGCTAAATGTAAATCTCAGAAGCTCAATGAGCATTTATGTATAAAATTACCATCCTCTCACATCAACCTATCACTGCCATCATTATTCTAACTAGAACATGCTAGAGTGGTTTGAAAGCCAGAAGAGAGTAATCAGTGATTTAAATCACTGGTCTTATTACCCATTAACAGAAACCGCCAAGAGAAGTTGATTTTTAGGAGAATCAGAGCAGCTGGAAAGAAAGATAAGGAGATGGGAACTTGTGGTGAATGCCTGTTTTCACTCAACTCTCCTATGGAGTTTAATGAAAAGAATGTTGTATTCTGTAAAGACATTTTAATTCCGCTTTCAAGAAGAAAGTGGAAGAGAATATTTATGATGCCATTTCTTTAACAAATGCTGTATTTATGATAAATGTTCAATTCAGGTAGGGTTGCCAAGAAATCATCCGCACAGGTGATGCATTACTATTGTGTTAAGCAAAGTCCTTCATACATGGATTTAAATTATCTCGAATCACATACCTGTTGTATGTTTCCACTTAAATATTGCTTCAATGATTATAGTAAAGAAAGGCTCTCCCCCTACCTCCCCACACACATATAAACAAAACACAGATATAAGAATATATACCTATACACCAAATGCACACTAATGTAGTTAAAAATTTCACTTTTGTGTTTTACAACAAATACAATAACTTTTGAAAACCACGCTTGTAAAAAAGACAAACATTCAAACCACCCAAATAGCAATCATATCTTTGAGGACTAATGGCATGAAAAATGTGATCACTCTCTTTAGTCTTCCTAATTTTTTTAACTATAAAGAAAAAAACATAGCTAAATAACAAGTTGGTCAGTTGGAACTAAAGAAAATCAGTTTCTTTGTTGAGAAAGATGTTATTACTTCATTCAATTTAATACAGAAGTTTTATGGACTGAAGATGTACTGGAAAATATTCTCAACACTGCAAAGATACTACAGCTCTTAGCTCTAAAGAACCTCAAATTTGTTCAGAAAAATTAACAATGAAATAATTCAAGAACAATATAAATCATAATATCAGGCACCTAAATAATTGCAGATTATTTTACTTGGGAGTGCTTACCATGAAAATTGAGTATGTTAGAAGTCTTTAAGGAAAAGGCAAGGTTCAAAAAGTTCCTTGAAATAGATTTAGGATTAGAAAGGCAGGAAGAAAAGGTGGCATACTTTCTTTCTTCAAAATTACTATTTTTGTTGAATATTTTTTATTTCCCCTTCAAACTTATATTCACAATATTACTATAAACTAGAAACAATATACTCTTGACATTTGAAAGAGATATACTGGAGAACTTTTTAATCTTCGATTGAAAAACGCTGCACTACCATAAAATTTTCCCTATAAAATAAAGTCAGATTGATTAAATATTTCCAGTTGCCCTTTCCAACACTTAATAAGATTTGCTACATAGAATAAAACTCTGAGAAACACTGCAGCGGAGGACAGGGTGCTAGATTCTCTTCCTAGCTCACAGAAGGGGACACATTCACATAATGACAGACTTTTGGATTACTCAACAGTTTATAAAAAATTCCTAAATCCTAAGGGTTTGCCCCAGAATCACCCAAGTGGAGAAAAAATTTTGCGTATGTCTAAATCATGTTTGGAGCTTTTTAAGATTTCAGATACTATGTATGACTCCCCTTTGGGGCATTTTGAGGAGGACTGAGGTATCTGATTTTTTAAAAGTTACATATAGAATTCTGATGTGCACCTTCTAGAACCACCTAAGGGTTGAACATTCCTGATCCAAAAATCCAAACTCCAAATGCTCTAAAATCTGAAAGTTTTTGAGCATCAACATGATACCCAAAGGGGAAACTTACAGACCTGATGTCGTGTGATGGGTCACAGTAAAAATGCAGTCAAAACTTTGTTTCATGCACATTATTTAAAAATATTGTATAAAATTATCTTCAGGATATGTGTGTAAGTTGTATCTGAAACATAAATAAATTTTGTGTTTAGACTTGGGGCCCGTTCCCAGGATATCTCATTATGTAAATTCAAATATTCCAAAATCTGAAAAATTCCAAAATCCTAAACACTTCTGGTTCTGAGCATTTTGGGTAAGGGATACTCAACCTGTACTAGAAAAGTTGCCTGCCCAAAATTTCTCATTAAGTCATATTAAAAATAGGTGTCTGAGAAATATGTATAAGAAGAAATTCTGATGAGTAATTAACTCCACCCCAACACATCAGAATTTCCTCTCTTATATACTTCTGAAACACAAAGAAATAATTTTTAATGTCTGCATTGAAACAGTTACTTATCAAAATAAAGACAATTAAATATCAAATGCTTACCACAGAAGATGAGTATGCATAAAATGTCTAGAAACCTCAGAGTTATGATCCCTTCATGAAAAACATGATTTCAGTCTTTAAGAAGTGGTCTTGGTATGCTCTGACAAAGTATTATAGAAACTATAGTATTACAGAGAGATAACACAGCTTTATATTTCTATTTATTCATCATCTGTAATCATATAGTGAATAAAATCAGATCACAGAAGAGTATTTCAAAAGAATAAGGTAATTTTGGGGAAATCATAAGTTTATTTATTTAAGCTAACCTCTTTTAAGGAATGGAATTGTTGTTTCTTTTATATTATAGAATTTTACCTGTTAAATGCCCATCTCCTGCCAATCTTAATGACACTCATTTTCCCTCCATGTTTACCAACAGGAAATCCACTTTATAAAAAATATGCCACTGACTTTCTGAAAAATGAAAATCTCTTTCATGGGAAATATTGGTGCAAGAAATTTCTAAGATTGCAAATTTTACTCCAAAAGAAGAAATATGTTTTCTTGGAAGGCAATATTGAACATTTAACTATGTCAATTCTTCAAATATTAGTGGATGACATTAATTGAAATTCAGAAACAAATATCTCATGAGCATTTTTTATTAAATTGAAGTATTAGTTTCTGTGGTTATTGTAACAAATTACCACAAACATGATGCCTTAAAAGAATACACATTTATTCTCATAGAGTTCTGAAGATAGAAGTCCAAAAGTTTTATGGGGCTAAAATCCAGCTGTTGGCAGGGCTGTGCTCCCTAGGGAGGCTGTAAGGGAGGACCCTTTTCCTCACCTTTTCCAGCTTCTAGGGCTGCTCTTCTTGCATCCCTTGGCTCGCGCCCCTTGTTCCGTCATCAAGAACAGCAGAACAGCATCTTCAATCTCCCTCTGCTGTGTCTCCACCAGGCTTTCTTCTCTATGGTCAAATCTCCTCCCTCTTGTAAGGACTCCCGTGATTACATCTAGGGCCCACTGAAATTAGCCAGGATAATCTCTCCAATCTCAAAGTCCTTAATTTAATCACATCTGCAAAGACCCTTTCCATATAAGGTAGTATTTACTGGTTCCAGGGATTAAGACGGTTATTGTGGGCTGTTATTCAGTCTACCAGAGTTGAAAAGATGGCTCTTTATTTATCTGGAAGAAAAACTAAGTAATAATAGGCAGAAAAAAATGTTTAAAGGATAGTAAGGAGTGAGAAATTGTCTTACTAGATATTAAAATACAATTTAAATCTATAATAATTAGATAAAAAAGGCAATAGTATAGGGTTCCAGCTGGTCTTCTTGGATATATGAGAAAAAAATATGTGAGTTTTTAAAAAAGCATCATAAACCAATGAGGAGGAAATGGGTTATTCAGAAAATATTGAGTTACTTTCTTCTTTTTTTTTTTAAAAAAAAAGGTAAATTAGAACATATCATGTGACATCATACCCGGGGACATATTTTAGAAGTCCTAAAATGTCATATTATAAGTGCAGGAAAAAAAGAACTTTGTCCAAGAAAATTTAGGTGGATATTTAATCTAGTCATATGCAAGGACCTTCTAAACCTAAAAGTAGTGGGAAAAGATCATAAAAGGAAAGTTCAGTCAACCTGAGTGCACAAAAATTTTTAAAGTTTATTCACCAAAAGTATAAACAAAATTAAAAATCAAATAATAAATTTGAAAAATATTTTCAATAATGTTGTAGACAACTATTAAAAATATTCTTAATATAAAATTGGCCCTACATGTTAATAAGAAAAACATAACACAAAAATGGGAAATGTACAAATAGCCTACAACTAAAGGAAGAATACAAATGTCTGATAAGCAGCTAAAAATGTGATTATTCATTAGTAAGCAAATAAATGCAACTTACAATAAGGAAATTCCATTTGTTACCTATAAAATTGCATTATTTACGAAACATATTCAGCGCTGCTCACAGTATGTGAGACAGGTATTCTCAAATGCTGCTCACAGGAATTTAAATTGTTGTAGTATCTCCAGAAAGGAATTTATCAACGTGTAGCAAGTCTTTTAAAAGTATATTCACACATGATGGGTACAGTGCGCACCGTCTGGGGGATGGACACGCTTGAAGCTCTGACTCTGGCGGGGCAAAGGCAATATATGTAACCTAAACATTTGTACCCCCATAATATGCTGAAATTAAAAAAAAAAATTTTAAGTATATTTCTTTTAATCCTGTAATTCTAGTGTATACTAAAGAAATAAAGGTATAAATATTTATGTACAAACATGTTCATAGCAATGTTTCTTAAAATAATTTTTAAAAATAAAAAGAAGTAATTAAATAAGCCAGTTCCGATCTAAGGGCAACATACGTAACCTAAACATCTGTACCCCCATAATATGCTGAAATTAAAAAAAAAAATTTTGAGATGGTACAGAGAGGGAAATGCATTTTTTGACGCTTCAAGTGGACTCAGAAAACCCCAGCTTATCTTTTTGGGAATGTCTCTATGATGTGGGAGGAGGAGGCAGAGAAAGTAAGCAGTCTGTACTGCTTCAGTGATGGGGCTGCCTTCTTAGAGCACAGACTCATTCAGTTCTGAACACGAAGCCAGAGGGCCCACTGGGTCCCACAGACTGCAATCATCTCAAGAATACATGTTATAGCTGCAAATTTTAAAAAATGGAATTAGTTGCCAACATAAAAATTGGGGGATTTCACATAAAGATCTGTACTACTGGTTTCTAACACAATTCGTATCTGGAACCCCTGGGCCTGTATTCCCACATGGCAGCAACCAACTGGAATTGAGAAGTGACTCTGCTTAAATGGGAGCCCCCACCAGGGTGCCTGGCTCTGGCTGGCATTTGAACCTGTCACCAGTTAGCCTATTAATGAGCTATAATTTGTGTAATTTAAGTATAGTTCCCCATCCATTTTGAGCTTTGCTAGAGCTCATGGCCAAGAAAGATTGGGTGATATTTAAGACCAGTCCTGGAATACTGAGAGAAAATGAACTATGATCCAGCCACATCAGCCTCAGTAGATGAGAAAACCTTTCTATCATTGGCTTTGACAGATAAACCTGAAAGTTGGGTTTTTCTTCCCTTGGAAGGAAGTGCTTCCATGGTTTGCTAGGCTCCCATCCCATGATCTGCCATATGCAGGGTTCTTGTGGATCATAGTCCTACTATATTTAATATGAATTTAATTATCAGGAACTTTTGAGAGTTCTTGAGCCCTTGGAAGTAACAAAGACTTAGGACAATTCAGAGCCTTTGTTTCTCTCACTGAGGAAGCTTTAAAAAAAGACTTAAAGAAAAACCAAGTCAGGATACACAAACTCAGTGTTCCCGAGGCTGAGGAATTCCATAATTCTTAGATGCATACTTTTTTATAATCTGACATTTCAGAAATCAGGTCACCTGTGATA
>NW_012150063.1:10324793-10355285 GCF_000956105.1 Propithecus coquereli | reverse complement strand
ATTAAATAAGCCAGTTGACCCATGTGACCAAATAATATACAAACATTAAATAGTTATGCTATAAATATACTTTTAATCGGAGAAAAATATCCATAGTAATATGCTAGGTTATTACTATTACATAATTCGAAATTGAATGCACACCTATTCAAACTGAAATCCACATTGTATACAGTTCTCAGAATATTGCTGGGCAAACCTTGTGTGGACAAGTGAATTCCCTCAATAATAAAATTTAATAATAAACTATGATGTTGGCTATTAAAAAAAAAAACAGAGCCTAGTAACAGGGGATGACTGAGTCATAAGAGAAATCTTCTTAGGGTAGTCACGAAAGGCCCCTCTGAGTGGTGACTTTTAACCTGAGATCTGAAGAAAAAAACGACGGTCCCGGGCAAAGAGCCTATTAATCAGCATTCTGGGCAGAGGACCAGTCCATTCAAAGACTGTACAGAAGAGAAGAGGTTAGCAGTTTCAAGGCTTTGACAAGAGGTCAGTGGAGCTGGGAGGTAGTGCGTAAGAGACAGAGAGGCTTAGGACATGGTTGGTAGAGGTAATAAGCGCTCACATGGGACAGCAATTCAGGCTACCATGGTGCTTATACCTAAGGTTAATGACTCCAATTATTTATTTATTTAATATGCCATATTTGTACATACCAATATTCTTCAACTAGAAAGATTGATCAAATATGTTCAGTCCAATGTTAAAACACTTTCATTTAATTATTATTATTTCCCCATTTTATAAGAGGGGAAACCGAGGCCTTGAAAGTAGCTTGGCCAAGATCACATAGCTAAATAAGTGGCAGAGTGGGATTTGAACCAGGCTCATTGCAACTCAGAGCCTGTGCCTTCAGCCACTCTTTTAGACTGCTTTTCTACAATACAAACACATAATTTAAACTTGGTGACTTCATGATAAATGGGATAAATATTTCACAGAGCCATTTACTAATTATGTAATCTTGACTGTGTGTCTCTTGGCCTCACTTTTTTTTTCATCCTAAATAGGGCCAATCACACAATCTTTCTTGCTTTACAAGTAACCAATAACAGACGATATATCCAAGTGTTCTTTGTAAACTGTAGATATAGGGCACTGTTATTATACCTCTAAAAGGAAGCAGATTTTCTCTGCGTCTGATCAGTATATGATAAAGCTCACAGATGAAACAACATGCATGAAATAATGTGAAAATTCAAGAAAAAATTGACAATAATAACTTGAAAGACTTGCTTCAAATTACAAAGCTCCATTAAATCAATTGTAATATTTCTGTTATTACCACATTATATGACCATAATGGAGATAATAAATACCTGGCATTTACAGAGTTTCTTTCATGTAAATATTCCCATAGAGCTCAATCAACTTTATGTGCAAATTGATTATGTGCTATATATACAGGTGAGGCAGAACCGGCAGTATAAATCACAATAACAGCAATGTGCTTCTCTCTTCTTTCCACCAGTTTCTTTTATCCAAGCTTACTAATTGGTGCAAGAAGTAGAGCCAAATGTTTTTTAAGATAATAAAAATGGAAGATAATTCTAAGAAGCCTCTTATCAATAGCCCACACTCTAGCAAAAGGACTTGGAAAATAGAGTGAATAATTTGATACTATGGCTATCATCATTTGCATTTGAATGACTAAGACAAGGCTTTACTTTCAGAAGAGGGGTCAACTTTATAAATCATCTGAATATGAGAGAAAGCACAAGAATTTTCTTCCTGGCAGGCTATGGCAATGCTGGTGTATGCGTATCTCCTGACACTTTCCCAAACAATGAGAACCAAGTACTCTTACCCTCATGCCTTCATGAGTTCATTTTCCAAAGGGCAGAGTCCAATTCTCACCTCTTAATCTCAATAAAATAATACATAAATCCTAATAATGGTCAGTAACTGCTTAATAATATTAGCAATTACCCAATATGCTGGGTTTTCACTGTTCAATGTGGCAACCACTGGCCACGTGTGGCTACTGATTTTATTTAATTTTAATTAATATAAAGTTAAAATTAAAAACTGATACTCAGCTCAGTTGTTGGAAAAGTTTTAATTATGTTTGGAACAACTATAGGTGAATCTACTTTTTTTGACAATCAATTACATAAAATCCACCGGCAGGTCAAGTATTTCTGATAAAAATTTAGCAACCAAATTTGAGATGTACTGAAAGTAAAATAATACATACAAGATTTAAAAAAAAATAGAAAAAAATATAAAATATATTAACAATTTTTATATTGATTACAAGTTGAAATGATATATTAGATATATTAGATATTGAAATGATATATTTTAGATATATTAAGTTAAATAAAATATATTATTAAAACCTGTTTAACTTATTTTTTATGTGGCTGTCAGAACATTTTAAGATTACCTATGCAGCCCACATTATATGTGTATTGGACAACTGTCTTGGGGGTTTGAATTTCTATCGCCACCTTACTGCCTTTCCTCTTGAGGGCAGGAGTCACCGAGACATTCAGGGAACTTAATCCAGCTGAAGGACACAATATAATATTTCTAATGCTGCCTTGAACAGTGGGATGCAGTCCTTCTGCCCTTGCCTCATTGACCCACTCTCTGACTACAACTGAGCCCATCCTTCAGTCTCCAGAACCTCATCCCCTCAGTTTCTTGGCCCTTCCCTGGCCTCCATCAACTTCTTCAGCTGCATTCTTCACTAACATTTTACATTCCAAGGAGCCGTTTGCTCATGAGTTCTATTAATCTTCTCACAGACACTCCATTGAAGTCCCTACAGAACTGTTGAAAACTTTGTACAGTTCTTCCCAAGTCCCCAGGCCCCTACTCACATCAACAACTTGAGAGAAAGTCAAGGCCAATGGATATCTTAGCTCCCTTCCTCTTGAATTCAAAGATTTTCATAATCATCCCTTAACCACATCTTTTTCCTTTCCATTTCTTCCTCTTCATTTTGAATCCAATGATTTGCTCTTAACCTGTGCTGCTGACCGAGTCTTCTCCTTCCTCATTCTAAATGGCTCAGCCTAATCAACCATCTCCCCTCAGCCTCTCATTACTTCAACATCTCTGCATCAGTTGATTACCTCTTCCTCAACGCCTTTGGATGGGTGAGCCCCAACAGTCTGGACTCTGAGTCAGGGCAGGGAGAGTGACCTAAGAAATAGGCTTCTTTGGCTTCTCTGAGCCCAGGTCCCCTATCCAGGGTGCCAAGAGAATCACATGTCCCCATTCTGTAATTCAAGGTTTCCTACAATCAGTGATACTGACTACTAAAACAGTGGGTGACCTGGTTTCACAATGACATGATTTCTAATTGAATACTGATTTGGACCAAAATCAGAGAATGAATTAATAAGTCTGCAGTGCCCAGATAATCTCAGAATACAAGCTTGTATTTATGTGTTTTTGCAAAACTCCACACTCCTCCTTCCTCTGTTCTCTCTTTATTCTCCCCAGGCTGCTGACCAGGACTTCCCCCCAGGTTTCTGCATTGGAACCAGACCAGACCCACACTTCCTGCTATTATCATGTCATTATGATATGGGGAGTGGCTGGTGCCCAGGTCTCCTTGTTTAGCCCCTTCTCAGTCTTTCCTTGGAGATAACCCTATTGCTAGTTGGTTTCCCTCCAAATGTGTGCATACCATATGTGACCAAAACTGCTGAGATCAAAACTACTTAAAAGCCGGATATTCTTTTCTAGCAGAGCTCTCTGATGCCCATTGATGTTAAATTGACCTATGTATTTTCTGCTCTTCTTATCCTTTGGGTCTGTTTTCTAGCAGAGTTCTACCACTTCCATTTGCTTATATCTATAGATTTCTCCAGCATGATTAGAACTAATTTTACATATAGCTTATTCTGTAATGACTCTTTCATTCCTTCTCCTTCACTTACAAACACATTTAGAGAATATTCCAAGGACCTACTTCCTCCTCAAGCTCCTATCCCATCTCTCCCCTTTTGTCAACTCCTCAATCTCATGTAGTTTGAGTTCTACCCTCATTTCTTTAGGGAAATTGCTTTTCTAGATCGTTAATATCCACCTGCTTAGGAAATTTAAGGCTTTTTCACATTATTCATCTACTTATTCTGTCTGCTCTTTATAACTCCCTCTCTTGGCTTTCTTGATAGGAAATTTTCCTAGTTTCATACTTGGGATTACCCAGCACCTATTCTTCAGCCAGACTTTCTGTTGATATCCTTTAGGGTTCTAGGCTCTCTTTTTGTCTTCCACTATCTATGAATTAATTACCACTCTGTAGTAATGATTCCCAAATGTGCTCTCCATTCCTGACCCAGACCATGCATCTTTAAATCACTCCCAGGACATCATTCCAGGGATAACCTAAAGGCATTTGAAAATTATAACAACACCACTAAATACACTGTATTCCCCTACTAGTTCTTTCTCTCTACTCTCAAACTTTACCTGATGTATTCTGTATCTCAGCAAAGACAATCAACACCCCCCCCACATACAGCACTCCCCGGTATTTCAGGCTCAAAACTTTGGCAACAACCTCAACTACTTTATCTCTCTGTTAAAGTATTTTCTTTCTTTTCTTCATCCCAGCATAAAATTCTATCAGTTGGTTCTTGAGGTATCTCTCACCCTCAGTCCTTCAATCTGATCTCTTTGCCATTGTCCTAAGTCCAGCCATCAATAAGCTTATCAGGAGTGTTCCAACAATTTCCTAAGTGCTCTCTTCTCTTCCATCCTGTCACCAAAATTAACCCTAAACCCAAACCTGATCATCTCCTACCATGCCCCTTCTCAAAACATTCAATGGTCCCCAACTGCGCACAAAATGAATATGCTTTATGAACTGGCTGCAGATTTTCCATGTTACCTGTGATTATATTGCCCCGATTATAACTGGTGCTGTGGTCACATAAGCATGCCACTGCATCACAAACATTTCCTGCAATTTCCTGATGTTATACCTTTCCTGGGTTGTCCCCTCAGCCTTCAATACTCTGACCCCATTTCCGCCTATTGAATTTCTGCATAGTCTTTAGGAGATGATTCCTCTGTCAGGCTTGCTAGGAATCCCTTCAGACAAAACTAATCTTTCCCTCTCTTTTCTATTGCATTTTCTACCTTGACTCTAATTCTCACAACAGGCTGCAGTGTTTCTTCTTTTTGCAACAGTCTCTCTACTAAATTGTGAGTTCCTAGAAGCAGAAGCCATGTTTCATTCACCTTTGCATCCCGAAGAGGGCTCCCTCAGAGGAGGCAGATGCACAGTAAAGGTTTACTTAGTTGCTAAAGTAGATGAAACTGGATTATAACAAAAGGTAGTCTTTCCTCAGAAATGGTTAAGATTCTGAGAGCGCTAATATTTGCCAGACTGGCGAGCATGGTGGCTTAATGTCCTTCTTTACAACTAAACAAGCACTCAGGAGTCCTGAGTATGGCATAGCTCTTAGAGATTGGAATCACCTTCCATTGAGAAAAGTAGCTTTTCCTATACTCCCTCACCCACTCTATTTTATTATTTTAAGTAAAAAAATAGAATAGTATAAGATCTCCAAAAGTCCTATTAAAAACTGAAAATCTGTATACTTCCTACAGCTGAACTCACAGTGGCTATCCTTCAGATAATTCCTAAATTTCTTTTATATTTTGTCTACTAAGGACACAATATGATTCTAGAGTTATGCACAACGTGTTGGTGATTAAGAGAAAGCAAGATATAACCCAGGTGAGAGTTATTAAGAAAGTTTCCATAGAACTAAGCCCTGGAAGAGGGATTGGCCATGGACAGATATATGGATAGATAGAGAAAATGGAAAGGGCTTTCCAAGAAGGAAGAAGGAAAAGGAAACAATGAAAAAATGCAAGCCAACAATTTTAACATGTGTGTTATTGACGGATGAGCAGTCTGACCAGAAGAGATGGTTTAGCCTAGAACCACAAGAGCATATTAGTCACTAACTCCTGGTCAAATCAGATGAAGGAGCAAAATATGTGAAAAAACAAGAACTGAAGCTACTGCAGTGAAGAGGGCAGAGAAGGAAAGGATTGGAGCCCTGCCTGCTGAGTTGCCTCCCCTTCCCCAAAGTCCCACAGTTGACGTGGCCCGTATCTTGAGACCGAGGAATGAACACAGAGACAAAAAGACGCAGACACACGACTGCAGCCCTTACAAAAAGACACAGACACCACAAAGACAGTATAAGGCTGCAGCAAAAGTTCTTGCTGTAGTTGCTTTATTTATAACACAGCCTGTTTGACAACTCTCCCACCGCAATTTCTTTGTTTCCGCACTGTCCCAACTCAACACGTCCCTATTCCTTGTTGTTTCATCTCCGGCGAGCAGATGTTTGCATCTAAACTCTCTTGCCCCTCCTGTTTGCAGGGTTAGGGCACCCTGGACTTGAGTGCAAGACCACAGGCATGTTCTTGAGAAAAACAACAAGGAATTGTTCCCAGACAAAGGTGTCCTCTACACACAGTACTCTCCCTGGATCTCCTCCCAGTAAGACTGCAAAATCACCAGCCAAGTGAAAAACAGCAAATAAGATGCAACAAGTAGAATGAGGGCCAAATTATGGGGTGTCATGTTACCTGACCCCAGAACATACTCTTAATTCAGCTCTCTGTCTCATACTACACATATTGGTCCTTTATAATACATAAGCTACAAAAATCATTTTTTAATGTCCATGATTTGCATATATCTGATTCCCCCCCAAAAAAAAATTTTAGAAATTTTGAAATGAGTGGATATACGGATGGCTGAGAGAATTCCAGCTTCCACTGAAGTAAACAATAAGTCTTCCAAAGTCTTTGTCAATAGCTCTCTGCAGTCTAGTTTATGTTCACCTGTTGTCAGCAGGGAACTCAGTTTTGAGTATGAATGCACAAATTTTGGTTGAGCCAGCCTTCCCAGAAGAGACAAAGTCTTTGGGGACTCTCTCTATATCAGAGCTTAAGGATGCACATTCAAAGGCTTTACATAATGATTCCTAAGATAAAAAAAATTCCAAAACACAGTTCTTTCCCAATGCCTTAATTAATAATTCACAAGCTTCTTGAAGGTACAGAGTCCTGTGTTGCCTACTTTACAGATCTCAGAGGAAATGCAGGTCCTTTATCTAGAGTGATATCTGTCAATTTAAATAAATTAATAAATACATATTTTTTTAAAAAAAGAATGAGAAATACTCTGCAGGCATAATGTGGTCACAGATCTACCCAAAATCTCAACACATGAAAATAACCTTATTGTGTAGAAGAGACATCTGGGAGTAGGCTTGAACGGATGACAATGGGCTGTTTTCTGTTATTTTCTTGTAACCTGCTGGGCCACAGACATACACGCGCTTGTGCTCTTTTAACTTGGGGATAATACAAGTAGAGAGGCATCATGATTAAGAAAACATTAACGCATCTGCAGACAGGGGCAATAAAAACCACAGATTTTGTATTTCATCCAAATAGAAAATTTCAAAAACCTACTGGATTTATAGGGGAAAGAAAAGCAGCAGTTTGATGTAAAAAAAAAAAAATTAGAGATGTATTTAAATTTTAAAAAAAAGACTGCCATCATTTTTAAGATACCAGAAGCCTCTCCTGAGTAACTGTTACCTTCTACAGGTCTCTTACATGTGAAAACAAAAAGAAAAAAATATGCATCTAAAATTAATCCACTCATGTATTGATGGACACTTGGGTTGTTTCCACATCTTTGCAATTGTGAATTGTGCTGCTATAAACATTATAGTTTTTTAAAATTTATTTTTTTCTTTTACCTTATATCTAGTTAGATTTCTCTGACTATATAGCTCACAATACTCTGCATTTTAAATCTGACTAATAAATCTCACTATCAGCTAGGACAAAGAAATCATTCAACGTGTTTTTATGAGACATCTCCTTGATGCCAAGTAGCATGTTAGTTGCTAAGGATGCATTGATTTTTAAATGAATAATTGAAAAATAAATAAACATACAAACATGCAGAATCCTTTCTAATATGAGAGACAGACATCAAACAAATAATCATAAAAACAAATGTAATGCTATAACTTTCACATAAGATATATGATATCATGCAAGGATAAAAACCCATTCTTGGTGAATTCACAGGAGCCTTTCCAAAGATGTAACATTTGTACCTAGGGTGAAAGGATGAGTAGGAATAAACTAGACAAGAGAGTGGGGTGGAGCAGGACATGGTGAGAATGAAGTTCATAACCAGCAGAAAAGACAGAATGTCAGAAGATGCTGCTTTCAAGGTTCTCAATAGGACCAGTAGGGTTAGTTCAGAGACTGCAGGGGAGGCATGTTCTAGGAGAGACTGAAGAAATTATTAGGGGACAGCCATGCAGAACATTGAAGGTCATGACATGAAATCTGGTTTTATCTTAAGCACTATGCAAATCACTTGGAAAGGTTCCAGCAAGTAAAGTATCAGGGATGAGGTTACATGATCAGATTTGCTTTTCAAAATATTGTTTTGGTTGCATTATTTAGGGAGCAAGAGAGCTTTAAGGTAACCCAGAGTTAATAATAGTTTGGACTAGTGTAGCAGCTATGAAGATGGAAAGTAGATGAAATGGAAAGATATATAAAAGAGAAATCTTCAGGAGACTGGCAATAGGAGCTGAAGGACAGAAAAGGTGTCCAATAAAGCTAGATATTCTGCTTTGTAAAAGTAGATGGTGCCAATAATAAGCTAACACTACACACCTATTAGAATGGCTAAAATCCAAATATTATTGTCAAACTCTGACAACACCAAATATTGGCAAGGATGTGGAGCAATAGGAACTCTCATTCATTGCTGGTGGGACGCAAAACATTACAGCCACTAATACCATTTCTATTAAATATTCAGCAGGGGTTTCGAATCATTCAAATTACTAGTAGGAGACATGTAGCATACATAGGACTTTAATTGAAAAGGGTTGATGAAAAGCTGCAAGCAGGGCTAGAGGGACCAAGAAGAAATGGTGAAGCATCCAAATACTGGAAAAGTTCCATGCCATTGCCATCACTAGGCCAGGATAAGGAAGGGAGGGAACATTGATGGGGGCATTGGTTGGGGAGAGGGGGCATGATCATAAGTTTTGTTACTGGAATTATGGCAATGTTTTACTTCTTGTCCTGTGTGATGATAGTTCCATGGATGGTTGCTTTGTAACAAAATCATTAACTTGAACATTTTGCTCTATGCATAATTAGGAGGTTAAAAAATTAAAGAAAATTGCTGATACAGATGCTGCATATATATGTGAACCAAAGTGAGTAGATGTGACAATATCAACCAAAGTGAGTGGATGTGACATGCAAAGAGAAAAAATAATTAGAATAAGGATAATTATACAATCACAAACAGGTTAATTGAAGCAATTACAAAGGGGGTACATGAAAACAATTTCTCAGAACTTCTAAGGAAGCAAAAGAGAGAGAGGGAGGGAAGAAAGGAAGGAAGGAAGGCAGGCAGGCAAGGAAGAAAGGAAGGGAGGTAGGAAAGTAAGAAGAGGCAGGAAAGTGAAAACAAAAATAAGTTTTTATTTATCCCTTAATATTTTATTTATGGCTTTCATTCTTCCCTCCCCTTCAAGAGGTTTAAGGACACTCCCCTGAGGCCTAAGGATTTTGCAGCCAAACCTTTAAGAGTAACATAAGATCTAAGAGAAGAATGTAGTGGGCAGGGTTTGGGGATGGCCCTATCTGATTTCAAGCACAATAGCTCTTCTTTCATCTGTCCAAATACTGGGTTTCTCTGTAAGACTGGAATTGAAGGGATTATTATTAAAAAAAAAAAAAAAAAAAAAAAGCAAGAATTTTGTGAATAAGGAAAGCAAGTGCCAAAGGATGGAGTGACTACTCCGGGGTCATAAATAGACACTGGCAGAGTCGTCTGGCTGAAGCACGTCTTTCGAGTCCTCAGTACATGCTTTTTCCACTGAAAGAGAGATGACTCACATCACCCTGTTCTCTCAGAGTATCAAAGTAACCCTAAAACAAAGCAAACGAGCCAACAAAGGAAACAAAAAATCCCTTCTGTTAATTACCATGACTCGTGCCTATTTTAGTGCGTTACACTTTTTGTCAAGACCTCTGAACTTCACCTCATCAGGTCCGCAGTGATTGCTTGTGCTCTCTGAACTTGATCTCTTAACTCCCTCACACCGTTGGAACTTCCTCATGCACAGCTAGCCAGCTCTGAATGGTGAGCTGGTGTTATACAGTCATACAGGTGTTACCCATGACACCTGTATGACTAGAAAAAAGAGCAAAAATATGTCCTACTCTATGGACTTTCAGAAAGTTCATCACATAATTAAACACCTGAATACCATATAATTAAATTGTTAAAAGCATTTGGAAGCATTTACAATTTAAAAGGTAAAAAAAAGTTTAAGATCTAAACAATGCTTCGAAAAAAATTTGATTTGTACACAAGTAACTAAATATACTGTACATCTGTTGCTTTCCAGTAGCAAAAAGTTTGCTTAAAAATGCTATCATATAATAGTCCAAAGGGACCAGCATAATATGTGTTTCAGTTTAATTGAAATGAAAGGTAAATGAAGTTGATATTTTGACCCCAAATGCTGGTGGATAATGAGAGCTGGTTGCCTAAAGCACACTAGATAGCAAAATAAAATCAAACTCATAGAAATCAATATTTAAACAGGCAGTTGCTGACACATCCTATCCACCTATTCTGTCTGGCAGATCTGTACTCAGAAATACTTGTCATTTCCATTTTAAGATTTATCAATGGCAGTTATAGGGAGATGGTACAGGATGCTTACTTCTGAGTAAAAGGCAGCAAAACCTGCAAAGTGCATAAATTATTTTTCAAGAATATCATTCTTGAAGATGAGTTTATAAACACAACAGCTCATCGACACTATCAGGTTGCTAAAGCATCAGTTAAACAAATTTTATAGAAGTTTACTGATGATTGGGTCCTGTCATAGACACTCTTAGTTCATAAACCAGTATCTGCTTCCTTCTTCTAACTTAAAACCTGGAGTTGATTGAGGGCAGGAATGTATCGAGGTCTATATCAGAGGCTGGCTTTCCCAGCCTCCTTAGGAGATAGGTTTGGCACATTATTATGAAAGGGGACATGAGCAAAAGTATGTTGGTGTGGCCTCTGGAAGGGCACAGCACCCCGATAAACAGGACAGATAGTATTAGCAAGGGTCTTTTCCCTTCTTATTACATTGACAAGCATGCAGTTGCTAGAATTGGGGTAGATATTTTACAACCATGAGGCAACAAGCATTAAGAGAAGACCAAGGGTAAAAAATTCACAGCTCCCTACCTCCGGACCACTTGTTATATGAGAAAAACAGATTCATAAGTTTTTTAAGCCTCTGTAAGTTGAATATTCTATTACTTAGAGCAGAAAGCATTTCTAACTAACAGGCTTCTTATAATTTTATTCATATTGATAGAAATCTTTCTAAAATACTGCATCTTTCCTCCCTTATTAAAAATAATACATTGGATGGGTTATTTTTTTTTTTTACATTTTTTCCTTAATGACTCGGCATCATATTAAGATGTAAAGTTAACTTTTTTTCTAAATTATACCGGACAGAAAATAAGTATTTCTGCTCTCACATCCTGGGCTGCAACTAGAATAAGGCAAGTGAGTCACTCACCTTGGGTATGTAATCTAAGGCAGAATCAAAAAATTTAGTAATCCAGATAAAGACAATAATATCTTCATGAAATTTTAAAAATTAATGCAAAATCTATTATGTATAAAATATCCAAATTTCAAATAAAACCAAGATCAGTATTACTGATGTTCCTTTTGTTTCAGGCTCCAATATGCCAGACATGGCATCTCTCTCTCACTACTACCATTTATGTCATAACAGACCAGAAGAATTGACCAGAAGAATTACTAGATACTAAAAGACCAAGCTCTTTAATTCAGCAATTTTAGCACCTGGTACATATCCTGCAATGCGCATAGCATTTGTGACGGTTTTTTCCCCTCCTGTTCTTTGGAAGCCTCTGTTACTTACTTGTGGAGTTTTGGAAGATGGCTACAGTCACTAGAATCCTCTATTCCAATACAAGCAGAGTATTGTATGAATTCAACAGTGCCCTAACCAGACTCCCCCAAATCCAAATCCATAAAGTTATCTAAATATAAATGTATTTCCAAAACTCTTACATATATACAAACATTTCTGGAATGTCAATTGCTTAAGATTCTGATTAAGTTCAGCAAACATTTATTGATCACTTTACAGTCATCAGGCACTACAGGATTTGAGGATCCAAAAATCTAAAGAAAAAAAGATCCCCATGTTGTTTAAAATATTTAAAATACTCATTTCTCAATTACCTATGGAACTGAAATGTAAAACTCTGTCTTATGATTAATTATCAGGTGAAGTGATGATGGAATAGCTAATACTTCAAGAACAAAGAGAGCTTTCACAGGAAATGTGGAGTAGGACCATGTTTATCTAAGTCCTCCAACTGTCTCAAGGGAATAGGAACTGAGAGCAGGTGCACATGTGGGGCAAATGTCTGGAAGGATAATGATGGAGCATGGTGTCTGGGCATTCTCCAATCCATAAGGAATAAAACTGACTGTATTAGGGCTTTTGTAGCAAAGAGGGGTCAGGGAACAAAGCCCTTTTCCTTTCTGTCTCTAGGCAAGCCCACCCAGTTCAGAAAGGGCAGGATCAAGCTCAAGGTGTCAGATGTAGGCCTTTTTATGCCATCAAATAGTGAGATGAGAGGCTCTTTATGTTCCCTATAGGATATCAGTGGAATTAGTGATGAGAGGCAACACACATCAGTGAAAACTCATTATGACTTATCCCTTTTCAATTATCTAAGAGGCTCCCTCTGTGATAAAGAAATCATCAAAGAAATGGAACTTAACTGATTTAAAATGTTTTTTTAAAAGTCATAAAGAATTGAAGGTTCTGTAAAGTTGAATCACATTAAAGGTGAGTCATTTGCCTGCATCATTGACAAGCTTTTTTTCTTCCCAGCAGAATCAGAGCACTACATTTATTTGGTACTAAAATGGTACCTTCAACATCTATTTTCCTAAGCACAGGCAAAACATCAACAATCACCATCTGGGTTTGAAGTATACGTAAATACTGTGTTGGAACCCCCAAGCAAGGCTCAGCTAATGTTCTGCATATCATGAAAAACTGTACAACTGTTAACTTAATTTAGAAGTACCTTGGCGAAATGGAAAACCATAGACTTTGGGGTCTGAAGAGAACTATTCTCTTGTTTGAGGGTTTAATTTTTCCCCCTGCTGCACTTCCTATATTCTTGCCTAATTTTATGCCCATCATTCTTTCTTCCAAAGAATCAAAAATCTGCAAGGATGCAGTTTACTGTATCTCAGAGCCCTCTGGGGATGGTATTCATGGTATCCGGGCAGTTCCTCTTTGATCTTTAGATTTTCCAATCCATCCATCATCAGCTCCCATTGAAGAGCTCACATTTTTTTTGCCTAATTGATATTTATAAGGCATGACACCAAAGAATAGCAAAATATACACTCTTTCTAAGTGATATGAAACAGTTACCTAGATAGACCATATTCTGGGTCATAAACCAAATCTCAATAAATTTTTAAGGATTAAAGTCATACAGGCATCTTCTCTGTGACAAAAAATATTAGAAATCAATAAGAGAATGAACTAAATAATATAATTTTTAAATTTAATTGATAGATAAAAAGTATATATTTATAATGTGATGTTTCAATATATGTATATTTTGTGGGATGATTAAATCAATCTAATTAACATATCTATCACTTCACATAGTTATCATTTTTTGTAGTTAGAATATTTAAAATTACTCTCTTAGCAATTTTGAAATATATATTAACTATAGTCACCATGCTGTACAACAGATCTCATAACATGTAACCAAAATGTTTGTACCCCCATAATATCCTGAAATAAAAATTAAATAAATAAAATAAAATCTCATTCCTCATGTCTAACTGAAATTTTATATCCTTTGATCAACATCTCTTCATCCCACAACCCCCATTCCCAATCTCTGTTAACTACCGTTCTACTCTTTAGTTCCATAAGTTCGACTTTTTTAGATTCCACGTGTAAGTAGATCACATTGTATTTGTCTTTCTGTGTCTGGCTCATTTCACTTAGCATAACATCCTCTGGGTTTATCCATGTTGCTGCAAATGACGGGATTTCCTTCTATTTTAAGGCTAAATACTATTCCATTGTGTATATGTACCATATTTATACATTCATCCACTAATAGAGATTAAGGTAAATTCCATATCTTGGCCCTTGTGAATAATGTTGCAATGATCATACAGATATCTCCTCAACATACTGATTTCATATCTACTTTTTCATGTTGCCTCAATCCTCCAGCCAACTATGCTTCCTCCATTTTTATAGTCAATCAAGATCCCATCAATGACCAACTGTGTATACCACAATAAAGAAAACCCATAAGGAAGCTGCTGCCCACAGACTTGTGTGTGTTTGGCCCACACAATGTTTGACCAAAAATTAAAATACCTTGCCAATATTTTTTAAAGTTAGAAGATTAATAAAAATCTAAATTTCTACCTTTTTGAGACATTGGACAGTGTGGCCATACTAGTACTGTTGCAATATGGCAACATTGCCGGGGGCTGAGTAGGGGCTTCTGGTTTTAGAGGTGCAGACCATTCAATTTGCCGCAATCAAGCCTAATATGTTTTACTCATTAAAACTATTGCTAGACAGCTTTTAGACATCGAGTTTATAATCCTTAAGGTTGATGAATCATAGGAACTACTGCAAAATGTCACTACGACCTAACACATTTATAATCTTCAAACCACTGGTAGATAGTAATAATAATAATTATAAGTATAATCATAATAAACATTTATTGAGTTCTTGCTATATGCTAGGTGCTGTCCTAAATATTTTATACAGATTAACTCATTTACTCTTCACACAACTCTGAGAGAAGTACTAATATGATCCCTATTTTATAGGTAAGGAAATATGGCACAAAGGTGTCATTGTTGGAATAAAGTCAGATAACTGTGAGGCTGCTCTGAGAAAATTCAGTGCTATACAAATCTAATATTTATTATCATTGTTATCATTAGTGTTATAGCATATTCATTTCAACAACTTATCTGGTAGGAAGGCACAATTATTGATATGAAAAAAATACAGATTCTTAGATCTATGCTCATTATTAAATTTTCTTCCTACAATGAATAAAGGAATGTATGCAAACACGAGAAATATACAAAAAGGAATAACTTTGGAAGGAAGTAAAGATATAATTATGATAATAGATTTGGTTAAGTTTGGTTGTTAATTTAATCTTAAAAATTAAAATTATCACATTAATTATAATTGTCAATTTATTTGGTTTTTGTTGTGTTTTTCAAATAGTGTTGGGCATTATAGAAAACCTGACAATATTCTTTTCATGCTATTCTGATGGAGATCTAATATTTGAGGCTAAATTGACACCAATCTTTCCAGCCCTTACATTTATCTCAATGCCTTTCCCTAAGTCTTTTTACTCCTGCGGTAGCTTAAGGATATTTTTCAATAACAAAAAAAGTTTAAAAGGCAATTGTAGGCTTTGTTCAAATAAAAACTCCTCCTTCCCCATTATCATTCCCTGGATATGGGCTTTATTTGATGTCCGCAAAGCCGTGTAGCGTACTAAAAGCAGAGTCTGGATGATAATAATGGATGTAATATTTCAGCGCCTACATGTTATTAATGACTGATAGTATTTCACTTTACAGTTTGTGAACTTCTTTCACATTTTCTCTTTAATCTTCACCATAACCCTGTAGGATATTAATGCATGGGTTCTTGGTAATATCACAATATAAATGTGACTTTTCTTGATGTAGAATATTATGGGCACATAAAAATAAAGGGCATCAGCTGTGAATTTCTGAATTATTTAGATTGTTACTATGATTTCATTATTTGGATACAAAAGGGACTTTACAGATCCTCTGGACCAACTACTTCATTTTCCAGAAAGGAAACCAATTCTCAGTGAGTTAGTGGCAGAATCAGGGTGAAAAAACAGTGTCCCGATTCCCATTTCAGATATCTTTCCATTATAACATACCTTATTTTCTGAAAATAAAAAGGTAAAAGCGTATACAGTTTTCCTCTATTTGCAAAAGTAGCCTCTAGTTATAGAAGAAAGCTATAAGGGAGAAACTTTAAACAACCATAAAATATAATTAGTAGAACACCAGTGTGAGTGAAAAGCAGAAGAGATGAGAAGTTGGGGGGAGTTAATAACCCCCATTTCACAGACTGTAGTTTTCAATAAAGGAATCTCACTTCTGAAAGTGAAAGTCACACTAAATATCCATTTCATAGGTTAAACCATGCAGATTTTTAATCGTAACAGCTTATTAGCATTGCTCAGTGATTCAGTTGTCCTCTCCATGACAGCAGAAGTGCAATTCCACTGTATAAAGTTTCTATGTTCAATTTTATCAATCACTATTTACTGGGATTTATACATGCTTATTAGTATTCAGTGTATAAAGATACAGAATAAATAGTGTCCCCATCACCAATCAGCTAGCAGTCTAGCCACTTAATAACTTTAGAGTTGCAACTATGGATGGATCATGTTCCCCAGGGTAACCCCTCCACCTGTGCCTGGATCTCATCTCCTCCCAGTATGTCTCAGCAATGCTCCAGCAATTGTCCCTCTTTCTCCTGCATCATCAATTTCTCCTTCTGTGCTGGTTAGCTTCCTTCAACCCACAAACATGCTGCAACCTTTTCCACCTTAAACTTCACAAAATTTCTTTGGTCTCACATCCTTCCCCACTTGTCATTATATTTTTCTGCTCCACTTGATGGAAAAATTTCTAGGAAGATAATGTGGGTACTCACCTTCCCCATTTCATTTCCTTCCTTCCCTATCAATTCATCACCAATCAGGCTTCTCTGTCAAGGCCACTAATGACCTCCACATTGCCATATCGAGTGGTCAATTCTCAATCTTCATTGTCTTTTATTCCTCAGAAATATTTGACTAAGTTGATCACGCCTTCATTTTGAAACACTTTCTACTTACAGCGTCCAATGACATCACTCTTTTGGTTTTTCTTCTTTTTAACTGATGAGTTTTTCTCAGTCTCTTTGCTAGATGCTTATCATACCCCTACTTTTGTTAGGGTCTCTGCATACAGTCACCAGAGTGTTTCATATCTCTACCTGCCCTCTCTTCCTAATGATCACATTCATTTTTATAGCTTTATGTATCATCTATGTGCTTCCCAAATTTTTATCTGTCACCCAGACTTCTGAATTTCTCTGTGAAATCCAGAATGTTATATCCAACCTTTGCTTAACACTCAGTATTCTTCTTGGATGTCTGATGAGATCTGAAAATATATTGGTCAAAAATCTAACTCCTTATTCTCAGACCCCAACAAAATGGCACATCTCCCCACACATTCTTCCCCATCTCTGCAAATAATCACTCAGTTCTCTTAGCTACACACGTCCCTCATTTGTGCCTGATCACCTTTTAAGCAGTCACACCCCTTGCCCTGACAATACTTAATATTCTTCTACATTAAGCAGGGTTCTCAAGAGAAATAGAACAAATGGATAGGTAGGTAGATGGATGATTCATAGATAGATAGATAGAGATTTATTATAAGGTGTTGGTGCATATAATTATGAAGACTAAGAAATCTTGTGGTCTGCAGTCTGTAGGCTGGAAACACTGTAAAGCCGGTGGTATAGTTTAAAGGACTGAGAGCCAGAGAGTTAATGGTATAAAAGAGCCCAAAGTCTGAAGGCCTGAGAACCAAGACCTCTGAGAGCAGATGAGTGGCCCAGTTCAAGCAATCAGGCAGAGAAGGCAAATCCTCTCTTCCTCCACCTTTTATTCTATCCAGACTCTCGATGAATTAGATGATGCTCACCCGCATTGGAAAGAGCCATCCACCTCACTCAGTCCACTAATTCAAATACTAATCTCTTCCCTGACTGCCCACACAGACACACCCAGAAATAGTGCTTAACCTGACATCTGGATATCCTACAGTCCAATCAAGTTGACAGATAAAATTAACCATCACACATTCTCTGCTTAATTTTTCTTGTAAGCACTTATCACCACCTGAAATAAAAATACTAGATTGTAAATTCCTTGAGGGCAGCAACGTTGTCTGTTTTGTCCACTGCCATGTCCTGACAGCCTGGTATTCTGCCTATCATATAACAAGTACATAAATATCTGCTAAATAAAAACTAATTTTCAGAAATAAATATTCCTTAACACACAGTCATCTTTATGAATAGGAATCCATTCATAATCCATTCTATTAGGTCCTCAAATCCTACTGAGTCCTTCATTTCTTCTCTACTTTGTCCACTCCAGCTACTCATACCAATGGCTCCAACTTGGACCCCATCACCACTCAGAAATATACCACCTCGGAATCCTCCAGCATCCTGTTCTCTGCCCCTAATCTTCTCGTTCCTCCAGGAATTACCAATCACCCGTTTTCCCTGGCCTTCCTCCTTATTCAGCCTATTTTCTCCTGAGCAACTCTATGAACCAACATATCAGTTCAATTCAATCCCCTTGCCTTACTGAAACTTCTTGTAGGTTTTTTGTTTGTTTGTTTCGTGTTTGCTTGTTTTGTTTTGTTGGCATTTAACCATACAAGTTCCTGATTTAAAACAATATACCTCCAAACTTAAGCAGCCCAACATAAGCCTAGTCTCTAGGTCAGACTGCCTGGGTTCAAGTAAATATGGGTTTTAACACCCACCAGCTATGTATATTTGGGCAAATTTCTTAACCCAAAACCTCGGTTTCCACACTGATATCATGGAAATAATAATTGGACTTATTTCAGAGGCTACTTGTGAAAACTAAATGAGCTAATCTAAGTAAAGTTCTTATCACAGTAAGTTACTATTACCATTATTATTCCCAAATTGTTGAGCATGGCAAAAAATACCATAAAAACAACATAAATAGGATTGCCTTACAATGTGTGAGCCTTCCAATCCTGCTCAGCAATGTATTATATTTATTGATCCTTAATTATCTCCCTCTCTCATTTTGCTGACCTTTATTCCAAATCTTTACTCACCTCTCAAGCACTTAATCTCTAAGACTATCCACATTTGCACCCATCTGATCCTCTGTTTTCTGGCCTCCAGGATAAGGAATCATCATTTTATTCAAGGATGACTTGTCCATTTTAGCTCTGTATACCTTCTACCATGATCAATTACTCTTCCTCTCTTCTAATCCTTAGTCTCTTCTTCACTACTGACACTATTTCTCAGCTTATTAAAATAGTCAGCCTTGCCCTATAAGTTTTTTGTTTTTACTTTTTTAAGTTTCCTTGACTCTGTGAGCCCACTTAGATACTGTCCTCACAATCTCAGTCTTTTCAGCCAAGCTTCTTGAAAGAATAGACCTGTCTCACATTATCAATTCTCGACTTCCCATTAAACTCTTAACCCCTTAAACTTGTATTTTGAGCATTTTCTTTGAAAAATAAATATTATTGAATACATGATTTAAAAATTGCCTAAAATGTTCTAAATTTCTATATCATTTTGAAATTACCATCTCCCACAATGGAAATATTTTTGTAGTGTAATAAACTATTAATTATTTCTCTTGACAAGGATAGTGGAGTCAGCAATTATAATTTGTCTAGCCCCATTTGGATGCATTCTTTTCACTTGAAAAATTTTGCTTATATTTTTAAGTTTATTTTCAATGAAATGAGGCCAGCTATTTTTATTTACATTTTTTCACGTTTTTGTCACAATATTAATCCTACCCAAGTTAGCTATTTATTGAATATTTACTAAGTTAATACATACATGAATAAATTCTAACTAGAAGCTTTATGGCCGGGAGCGGTGGCTCACGCCTATAATCCTAGCACTCTGGGAGGCCGAGGCGGGTGGATCGCTCAAGGTCAGGAGTTCGAGACCAGCCTGAGCAAGAGTGAGACCCCGTTTCTACTAAAAAATAGAAAGAAATGATCTGGACAACTATATATATATAGAAAAAATTAGCCGGGCATGGTGGCACATGCCTGTAGTCCCAGCTACTAGGGAGGCTGAGGCAGAAGGATCGCTTGAGCCCAGGAGTTTGAGGTTGCTGTGAGCTAGGCTGACGCCATGGCACTCACTCTAGCCCGGGCAACAAAGCGAGACTCTGTCTCAAAAAAAAAAAAAGCTTTATGAATAGATTTAAATAATGCTTGTGGAGATTGATAATGCATTTTATTTTTGTTTATTTGCACTGCTGTTCTGTGGGACCGTATTTCATTAAATGAAAGAACTCCGTGGAGTGTCATTGTGAAGATTCCTTTTTGGACAGCTATGAAGTACTAAAGCCATCAGTCAATTCAGTAAAACTCATCAAATAGCTAATTGACCCAATTTAAAAAAAGATTGATTTCCCACCTTTTCAATAAGTTAATTGTACTTTGCAAAATTGCCGCTTGAAGAGAGCTTTCTGAAGCTTCAGTCAGACTTTGGCCTCAACCATTCATCATTCAACAGTTTCCAAGTTAGAAGTAGTGACTGCGAGAAACTCATTTGGTAGGAAGGGGAATTATGCGGAGGAGTGGAGGGTGCCAGTCAATTTGTCAGACGCTTTCTCATTAAGGACTGTAGAGATAAGGGTCAGTCTCCGAGCTGGGAGCAGATTCTAAACACATACTTTCCTATTAAGCGGTTTCACAAAAAGCCAAATTCTAAACCATTTGGAGCTTTGAAGATAAGGATACACACGTTGCCAAGTTCCTATCAGCTGAGCTGCCATTGTTATTAATTATTGTAATAATGGCTCACACACAGGAGGCATTACCTGACACGCATTGACTCAGTGCGTTACCAATCGCAAAAGGAGAGAGACCACAATAACAACAGACGTGAGGGAAACTTGGCAGTCCCTTTCCATCAAATGACTTTTGTTATGAATAATCAGAATTTTTATTTTTAATTTAGTTCAGTTGATATTGGTTTCAAGTTTTGTCCTTAACTGAAAATGACTGTCCAACATTGATAACATTCATTAGATCAATCTTTTGTAAATTCCTATAAAGAGAGCAAAGACATAAAAACCAGGGACTCATCCTTACAGCATTTCATAGCCAATAGGGAAACTATATGGAAAATGCCATAACACAAAGCAGTATATGGTTGGTGTGAGAAGTACAGAGTGACTTTGGGAGTCAGAGGAGGATGGGATCCTTTTCACTTGGGGAAAACGGGGAAAGGCAAAGAATTCTTGTTGACGGATGGTTGGAACTGCAAGAAGAAAGTACATTGAAGTGAGGAGAATAATTTGAGCATAAGGAGTTTCATTCATATTTAGCAAGTGGTGAATAGACCAGTTTACCTGGGAGATAAGTTTATTTAAATGAGTGAGAGATAAGAATGGAGAGGTAATTTTGGAATATATAAACTAAAAATACCAGAAATAGAACAATGATGGTAAAATCAAAAAAGGGAATTATATAAAAGAAGCAATTAAACTCTATTTTCATATATACCAAGGATAATTCCCAAACTTGGAGTATATCCCCAAACAGACCCAAAATCAAAGTGCTCACAGTCATCCCACCCTTCTACATACTTCTATGTAGATAT
Source organism: Propithecus coquereli (assembly GCF_000956105.1). Taxonomy (NCBI): domain Eukaryota; kingdom Metazoa; phylum Chordata; class Mammalia; order Primates; family Indriidae; genus Propithecus; species Propithecus coquereli. The sequence continues at coordinate 10,333,626 of NW_012150063.1, read as the reverse complement.
TTGTTTTTATTTTCTTTTGCTTTTGTGTTGATATTATTTCAACGACTTCCTGAGCATTTTATTTCCTGGATTCAGATTATACTCACATTCACACTCTTTTTGTTTGTTTTTATGGGTTTTTTTAAAATAAACTTTTTACTTTATGGTAGCTTTAGATTTACAAAAAAGTTGCAAAGATTGTACAGAGAGTTCCCATGTACCCAGCACCCAGTTTCCTGTTATTAAGATCTTATATTAATATGCTGTTTGTCAAAAATAATGTCATATTACTGACACATTATTACTAATGTCCATACCATATTCATATTTAGTTTGTATCTAATATCATTTTTTTCTGTTCCAGAATCCCATTCAATATACCACATTATATTTAATTTTCATGTCTACTTACTGCTACAGTTTCTCAGACTTTCTTTGTTTTTTCAGTGACTTTGAGGAATAGTGATCAGCTGTTTTGTAGAATGATCCTCAATTTGGGTTTGTCTGAGGTTTTTCTCATGATTAGGCTGGGGTTATGTGTTTTCGGGAGGAAGACACGAGGTAAAGTGTCACTTTTAGGACATCATATCAGGGGTACCTACTATCAATGTGACATCACTATTGATACTAAGCTTGATCACGTGGCTGACATAGTATTTCTCAAGTTTCTGCACTGCAATGTAATTAGTAATTCTTTCCCCCCTTTTTCTATACTGTACTCTTTGGAAGGAAGTCACTATGTTTTGCCCATTCTTAGGGAGTTAAGGAGTTATGTTTCACCTTCTTGAGAGTAAAGTATCTATGCAAATTATTTGGAATTCTACATAGCAGATTTGCCTATTGCCTCTCATTTATTAATATTTATTTATTCAATCATATATTTATAGCAGTATGAACTCATGGTAGTTATTTTATACGGTGTATTATAATCCAATACTATGTTATTTATTTTGTAGCTCAAATTATTCCAATGTTAGCCATTAGGAGCTCTTTTGGTTGATTCCTATATCCTTTTGACATACCTCCAACAGCTTTTTTTTTTTTTTTTAGTTCTTCTTTATTTTCTGGTAGTATAATATGGTCTAAGCTCATTTTGTGTATTCCCTGCCCCTGCTTCAGAATCAGCCATTTCTCCAAGGAGCTCTGGTTCCTTTACTTGGAGAGTGATACTAGAAACCAGGTCTGGGCTCTGGATATATACACTGCAACTATGGTGTCATTACTTGTCGGCCCTCTCAGCAAATGGACCTTAGAAATATATGCATGTGTACTAACTCATGCATATGCACAGATCTATAATTTTTAATATTTCTACATTTAGTCATCTGTACCTATATTAAACTAAACATGAGTTCATATCGATGTATCCAACTGTAATGCAGCACAAAATGATTTATTCTTGCCTTCCCCCTTTGCTTATCTGTAACCTCCCATTACAACAGTAAGAAACCTAGCTCCAGCCATACAGACATACAGTACCTACTTCTTCAATCCTAGGATACATGCATAGTGGTTTCAGATTTGTTAATCTGTACCCCTATGAGAAACAACTTTATCAACTAGGCTACAGTGATCATATGTAGTTCCTTTTGTCTTTACTCTTAAAGTCTTCACTCATTTCCAAAGTTACTTAGGTCACCGTCTTTTGTTTTAATTAATAAATTTTATTTTTAGAGTGGTTTTAGGACTGCAGAAAAATTGAGCAGAAAGTATAGAGAGCAATACATCTCTTTTCCTGCCTGCATACAGTTTCCATGTTATTTCTTATTATTAACATCTTTCATTAGTGTGATGCAAATGTTGAACAAATATTAATACATTATCTAGAGTCCATAGTTTACATTAGGGTTCAGTCTTTGTATTGTACAGGTTTATGGGTTTGATGAATGTATACTGTCATAGATCCACCATTACAATATCATATAGAATAGTTTCACTACCTTTAAAAAATCCCCTGTGCCTCACCTATCTAATACTACTCTCTTCTCAAAGCTCTGGCAGCCACTGAACTATTTAATGTCTCTACAGTTTTGCTTTCTCTAGAATGTCATAAAAAATGAAATCAAGGAGCATGTAGCCTTTTCAAATTGGTTTTTATCACTTAACAGTATGCATTTAAGGTTCCCCATGTCTCTTTGTGGCTGATAGCTGATTTCTTTTTTATCACTAAATAATATTTCATTGTATGGATGGACTATAGTTGACGTACTCACTTACTGAAGGACATCTCAGTTGCTTCCATTTTTGGTGATTACTAATAAAGTTGCTAGAAACATCCCTGTATATAAATTTTTAAGTCACTGGGTAAATATCTAGGAGCATGTATAGTAAGATTTTAGCTTTGTCAGAAGCTACCAAAATATCTTTCAAAGTGCCTGTACATTTTGCATTTCTGCCAGCAACGAATGAGATTTTCTGTTGTTCTGCATCCTCACCAGTATTGTCAGATTTTTGCATTTTAGCAATTCTAATCTATATGTAATGACATTTCATTCTTGTTTAAATTTGCAATTCCTGACAAATTATGTTGGGCATTTTTTCATGCGCTATTTTCCTTCTGTATATCTTCTTTGGGGAGGTGCCTATTCAGATCTTTGCCCATTTTTCTTTGGGTTGTTTGTTTTCTTTTTGCTTACTTTTAATAGTTTTTTTGCATGTGCTGGATATATGCATTCTGGATATTCTGGATATTTATCAGGTATGTGATTTGCAAATATTTTCTCCCAGTCTGTGGCTTATCTTTTCATTCTCTTAACAGTGTGTCTTTCAGAGTCCATTTGTTTTAAAAACTTTGAATTCAATCAGTAGTTTAAACTGATGAATTTAGCCCTGTTTTTGTACTGGTCTAAGTCTAAATGTACTTTTTGTTCATGTCTTTCAATTATTCAATTTTTAAAAGTCTGTTCAGATAGAATGAGTCTCCAGCAATATCCTTAACTCAGTTTGATTCAAAATTCAAGGAACTAGGGAAGACTCACCATCATCGAAGTCCACAGCATCCTGTGGTTCCTCAACAATGTCACCGTTCCTTTCCTCATAATGCTCAGTTGGGAGAATATCAAAGGAGCAAATTTGCTTTTTTGTGGGTCATCTCCAACTACAATTCCATCAAAAAAAGATGAGAAGCCAATGAAGTGAGAAGAAAATAGATTCCATACCATTTAAAATGGTTGCACTAATTTTATGTAGTGGTAAACATCAATTTATTCAGCAGATTTCAATTATGCTTCTAATTTGCAAATGTTGCCCTCTAGTAGATCTCATATTAGAGGACTAAGTGCTAAGGAATGGCAAGACGATGACTTTGCAATTGGAAATTCTTTTAAAAGATTCAGTGAACTATTTTGAAAGGTAGTAAATGATTCATCTTATTTATTGATAAAAGGCATATACGAAATGTGATTTAGATAGGATTCATAACAATATTTCTTTGACAGGTTACTATTATTTTCAGCTTGAGAGATATGTAGTTATATCTGAGGCTGCCCTGGGATGGTTGAGATTTGGATAAGTTTGAAGATTGCAATGGAAAATAACTACTTGTCCACACTACATAATATTAAAAGAACTTGTATAATTTTTATTATAATAGGATTTGTTGTGTGCATTAGAGCACTGGAAATAAAAAAAGCCATTTCCGTCATATTCTCAGCATTGTGAGAAAATACCCCAAAAAGATATTTGTCTAATCCTTTTTAATTTTTTTTCATATCCCCCTATCATGTTTTGTAGCCTCTCCAATCCCAAAGAAATTTGAAAGTCAGACAAACCAGTATTTACAATCACAGTTTAGCTCAGACAATTTACGAATGTCTCTCCGAGTCTTAGTTTGTACAACTAAAAAGACATAGGGAAAATGCATGCCTTTTATCATTATTGTGAGGGCTAATGGAAATAATGAACATGAAATTTCATCAGACACTAGGATATTAGCTTCTCCTCCTTTGTATGTTCAACTTCTTTGCTTTGAAATATACTCAACATCAGCTTTCATAGTTCATACAGGACGCCAGAGTAATGAACTTCATGTTCCATTTCTTTGTTTAAAATACCCAACCTCATGCACACAAAAGACCCAGCCGCCCTCTTGCCCACACTGTCCATGTGCCCATCCTTCAGGCACCCAAGTGCTCCACCCCTTCCACAACCTCCTCTGCAAGCTTGCTCTGAATGAAGGACACTACACATTCAGGAATATTTTGAATATCTTTTTGCATATTTATTTCCATGAAGGTAGGAGTTGTGTCCTATTTACCTCAGACTATCTAGCATCTTCACAGTAGGTTCTCATAAAATGTTTAAGAATGAATAGAAGGTAGGAAAAGACACAGGGAGAGAAGGAGGGAAAGAAGGAAGGAGGAAGGGAAGGCTATAGCTTAAAGACAGGCATGAAGAGCCTTTTCTCCCTTTTGCAAACACCCACCTACAAAATAAAGCAAACTTTCATTTCTTGATTAGATCGGTAGGTATTTTAAAAAATCTTCAGCATGTAAGTGTAGAAGTAGTTCTGCTTAGCTGCCTCTGCTAGGCATAAACACCTCCTCATGGTTTGTCTTATCACCCTTAGTACTTATGGTGAGATCTGGGCTAAACTTTAAAGGTTTCAGATTTTCTGAGCCCTCCAATTTCTTCTTTCACTCCTCTAGTAATCCCAAACTCTCCAGGTTTCTTTACACCCTGAAAATGGTCTCATAAGCATCATTTATGCCTATGGCTTTAATAAAGGAAAACAGGCATCACTCCACCCAGGCAAGTTTGTTTTCCCCAATCTTTAACTTTCATGAAGTCTTATTAAATAAAACTTAAATGCCAGGGAAAGGTTTCAAAAATTGCACATGGGGTTGGGGAACATGTTGGAAAATTCCTTCTTGACCCTGAAAAATTTTCCCAAGCCAGGGCTAAAGTTCAGTTGTGTTCAGGGGCTGATAGATTAGACAGGATCCCAAAACTGATCTTTACTGTCAAAAAGTATCACTTAGGGATTGGGGAATGCTCTTTAATGACAAAGTGGGTCCAAAGCTGGAGATGCTCAGGTCTAGACGTCACATGCTGAGGGTCATTTGCTTTCACGCTATGAGGTTTTTGGACCTGGAACCACCCCACCAAAAAAACAAGTCTCCCAGAACACCCAGCTCCAGTGCACTCCCTGTCCTGACCCTCTCTCCTTTTCTGCCGTTCGTTCCCTCGCACGCTATAATCTGCTTCCCAATCTCCCTTTCAGTGTATGAAAGGAATCTGTTTTGAAAAAGTCCACCTTAACAAGGAAACCAATATTAAAACTATCTGAAATGCATTTTATTCATGCAAACAATATATAGTGGATATACACCACATGCTAGACACTATGGAAAGTAGGAAAAGCTCGGCCATAGTGCCTCTCCTTGCAGTGCTTGGAGTAATAAAAGACCCTACTGTTAAATGAGTATTTTTTTTCATTTATTACTTCATTGTTCTCTCATTAAAGGCATTTTCTATTTCCAATGTGTTATGATTTATGTGGGGCAAGAAAAAAGGGTTTTCTCTTTCCTCCATCTTTTGTCAAATGTTTTGCTTTGTTTAAAGCTAGTACGATGTCATTTTAGTTAAATCACATTTGCTTTTATATAACTGTCATGTCAAAGATACTATATTATCATGGAAGTTGATAAATATAAATTGTTTTTTCAGAATCAAATGACATAAAACTCATTTTCATTTTATCTTTCTACTTTCCCTAAAAAAGTATGGATCTTGTAGCAAAGCACTACATTTCATTTTTTTTCCTCTTTAATTTTTCTCAGGGTTGTTTGCCTGTTGTTGTTGTCCCTTCCCTATTCACAAACAGAGATATGAAACAAAGGCAACCACGGAAGCCCTGGCCGGAATCAGAGGCAATCTAGTCATGAACATTCCTGCTGAAAACTTCATGGTTGGGGGACATGTTTGTCTCCTGCTTCCTCTCTAGAGACAGTGAATGACCTAGGGATGAGGCACATAGTGAGGTTCCCAGAGGAAAAGCTATGACACTTACTCATCACAGGCACATACTATGTTACATGACCTCTACTAATAGAACTTCTTTCTAGAACATTGTACTGAGTGTTTGTAATGTGGGAATGAACACTAGGCTGTTCACTGGGGTGTATTTTCCCCCCAATATTGATGGACTTATACCAAGTACAAGTAGAAAACACCACCTTGGTCCTTCATGCTAGTCTTGTTTATCCCAAAGAGTTATATACTACTGATTGCAATTCATCTCCGGGTATTTGACGTGTAAACATAAAGAAGTACTGAAAACAACTTCCCAATCTGTGAGCCAAAAAACTTAAAAATTTAGTTCACTAGGATCTTTATTGAATTGGCTAGCGCTGTCTAAAATAAATGTTTCTTTTGTCAATTTTTCAGTGAACTTGTCAAAACCAAATAGAGGGATTTTCAGTGAGCTTTATTCTGTGTGTAAACACAGTGCTATTTATTCACCAAAGAAAACTGCTTCGTGAAAACCAAATTATTACTGTGCCAACCAGTTTTTTCAAAGCTCTCTTAAGGTCTATAAAAATTTTTGCAGTGCATTTTGTTTTTAGAAAGATGATGGCGATTCTTTCCTGTAGGTGATGTAGAAGTAACAAACTCTGATCTATGTGACTACAAGGAAATATAAAGCACAGTTCGACCCTTTCTGGCCACCTTTAGCTTGAATCAATATTGCAACTATAACCAAACATAATCAAATCATTTGTAGTGTTAAGACCCAGAGGACTGCAAAAGGCTCTGTAGGGGGCGTAAGGGCTCTTTTGATTCTCTCAGATTGACTGAGGAGCTGCCTCATCTTAATGACTCTAACTCAAACTGAAACCACTCCAAAAGGAGAGAAATGGGATATTAAGACGCAGATGACCTTTGAATCTATTTACACCCCTGGGCAAAAACAGCAGTGAGGCTGTGAGGCGTCGTGAAGGCTATTCTTTAATAGGAGTCTTGTGTCGCCTGTACCTGCTTAAAAGATGTGAAGAGCCACAGGAAAGTTTTCACAATGGACTTCTTTCTAGTTTCCAGGCAAACCCTGACTCCAAACAAAACTGTTGTTATATTTTTCTTTCCTTTGTTACATTTTTCAAGAATACAATCATCCTATCATCTTGCTGTATTATGGTTTCCAGTAATTAGACCCAGTGTCTGGGGCCTGTCAAAAGCACTGTACTAGTTAGTCACCAAGTCACTTTGATTAAATTCAATAAATAAGGAAGTAAACATGGTTTATGGTTTATTAAAAGTGCAATTGATTACACACTGAAATATTCAGAGACCTCTGAATAAATCAGCTAGTTAGAAAATTCAATATTTTGAGACAAGGCAAATTCATCCTCTAAGTATACTACAAAAATAAAAACTACTTCCTTATAGTCTTATATGTTCAACCTTATGGAATAAGAACCTAAGTCTGAAAGGGGAATTCAGAGACCATCTTTATTCATGTAAGACTAACTCCTTCTACCTTAAAATGCCAACATCTTTCGTCTCGAAACTCTCCCAAATGAGAGATTTAAAAACCCCATTAACCTATCTGTACATCTCATAAAAACAATTAAGACATTCTTTTTATTTAACTTAAATCCTTTCTCATGTAATTGTCTCTAATATTTGGAAATGAAGGGTATTTGAGCCAGTAAGAACTATAATGAAAATGTGTGTATCTATCTAGCTCTCTATTTTTGCGGTATCTGGCTCTTTTATATAAAACCCTCTACCTCTCCACAGGTAGGACTCTTGCTAAGGTCACCACTGACCTGAGTACTGCCATCCCCAATAGCCTCCTCTGAATTCTCATCTTATTTTATCTCCTTGTAGAATTTAACCCAACTCCCCATCCCTCGTCATCAGGCCTCTCCACACAACTCCACGTTGGGTTCTCCGATCATTTCTTCTTACTCCTTTTCCTTCTCCCATCCTCTAGCCCTAGTGAACTCAGGCATTCAGTCATCTGTCTTTTCTCTGCTTTCCTTTGGTGATATCATCCCCTCTAATAGCTTCTTAAACCAGTTGACATTAACTTTTGGATTGATACCATGGGCTTTAACTTCTGTCCTAAACTCCATACATATCTCCTGCTGCCTACCAGAAGTACTAAGGATCTACCAGGTATCTGACACCTAACAAGTTCACCTTGCCTTCTAAACCTGCTATGTCTTGATTAGTGACATCACTTTCCGTATAGTTGCCCAAGCCAAGGATCTCAGAGTCACCTTCAGCATCTCCTACTTCCTTACCCTCTACGTTAACTGGTAACCAGATTACACTAATGATGCTTCTGAAATGCCTCTCGATATATCTGCTCTTCTCTTTCCACTGTCACTGACTGCCACTCAGGTCTTCAGAGTATCTCATCTGGTCTACTTCAACACCTATCTACTTTCCTTCTTGCATTTATGCCTCAGAGATCTTTTAAAAGTCCAAATTCACTTTGCCAGAAAGACAGAACAGAGAAAATATCTTCAATGGCTCACTTTTGCCCACAGATGCAGAGTCAACCAACCTGCATTGAGCACATTATACCTACCAGACACTGTACTAGGTCCCATGTCATGCACTACATCTAAAGAGCATCACTTTAGAGGTTAGGAAAGGTCGGTTCTCATCCCACATATGGGTCCATAAATTTTCTCTCCAATCTTAAGTTTTTCCATTGTAAATGAGAGGGTTATATTAAATGCTTTCTAAGGGTCTTTCAACCTCTGACATCTTTTACAGAAGGGCAGTATAGTAAGATAATGTCAACAGACTGCTCATACTGCTTTAAGATATCATTATCTATATTGGGAACTTAATTCTTACTTTAATTCTATCAAACAATAATTTTTTATTTTGGGGGGGA
>NW_012150063.1:10320830-10323773 GCF_000956105.1 Propithecus coquereli | reverse complement strand
ATGTGCCTTTCTGTACTAACTTCTCAATTTTTTTGTAAATCTAAAACTATTCTAAAATAAAAGGCTTATTTTATATATGTAATATTCATTCATTCATTCATCCATTCAACATACATTTTGCGAATGTTCATATTATTATAACGTTTTTCACTTTTCATGCCCTAAGTATCAAAAGTTGAATGATACACATGAAGCATGCTACAAAATTTAAACTGCTGATAGAGTGCAATGGTAATTCAGGGGAAGGCAAAGTCACTTCTGGCTGTAGCAGGAGAATGCTGGAAAGAAAGGAATTAAAAGTAGCCTGTATCTACTTCACAATATATGGCTGAGTTTTACTTATGCCTACAAGGCAGGAAAATTTCCCTGGGAGCAGAGAAAAAATGAAAATAGAATAATTAACCAGAACAAAAGCTGCACAGGTCACGCAAGTGAAAAAACAGTATCAAGTATCCCTCTAGAAATGTTTGGCAACAGGGACGTAAGTCAGCTGGTAAGTGATTCAGATTAGTGTTGTAGAATGAATGTGTTTTTCCCCAAAGCCACATGTTGAAAACCTAACTCCCAATGTGACGGTAGGTGGAGGTGGGTCCTTTGGGAGGTAATTAGATTTAGATGAGGTCATGAGGAACCTGCATAATGGAATTAGTGTCCTTATAAAAAGAAGAAGAGGTCAGATGTCTTTCTCCCCCATGTGAGGACACAGCAAAAAAGGAGCCATCCACAAGGCAGGAAAAGAATATACCCCCAAACCTGACCATTCTGGCACCCTGATCTTGGACTTCTCAGCCTCTAGAGCTATGAGAAATAAATGTCTGTTGTTTAAGCCATGCAGTATTCCGGGAAGACTAAAATAATCAGTCAGCTGCTTGCCTGTAAAGCCCAGCACAGAGTCTTTGTGTTGTGAGTGCTTTGGTTTGTGAGTCAGTTGGTGGAACTTGAGAGGCAGTTTTCCTTGTGTCCCCCCAATGACCTTTCAACTAATAATACACCCGTGTTATAGCATTGCCTGAAAACTACCACAAAACAAAAGCATCATGTTTGTCACTCCCTCCAGGGAAGGCGAGGCAATTAGACAGGAATCATGTCTATTGTTAACGAGGCCAGTCCCGGAAGTGGGAGACCCTTCACTGTGTGACTGAGGTCCCTGATTATTAAGTAGCAGACACGGAACGAGAACCTGCTTTTCTTAGCTCCACTGTGAAGCTCTTTAGATAAAATCATTGAATACGTTCCTCCCCCTTTCTCTCTTAACAACACCAGCCTTTCCACCATCAATCTCATGCTAGACACTGAGGCAAGATCAGAAGTATAGGCAGAAAAAAAATTAAGAATTAGTAATGCCAGGAGGATTTGGCCTCCAAGCACACCAGGATATCAGAGTTTGAGGGGAGAAAGTGCAGGCTATGTAAGATCAGCCTGAAAAAGTGAATAACGTCATCCACCAACCCAGCACAATTATCTGAGAGGGGGTGAACTTGGGCTTGATACATTTTGTCATCAAAATCTAAGTCAATTCAATTTGATGCACAAGGCATGAAGGCACACACACGGACTCCAGGCAATATTTGGAGGCAATCGATACGAAAACATTGTCTTTCAGCACAGGGCAAATAGGAGGTGGAGACCAACTAATTGAGATCTGGACTGCATGATGCTGAGGACAGAGTTCAGGCTTTCAGGAAGAGGATCAGCAGGACCAGACAAGGTGAGGGCCCCATCTAAGCAAGCTAGAGTTGAACTAAGATTCCAATTGCTGCAGGAGAACTGAAATACTACACCATGACCTGAGACCAGATCAATAAGGCAGGGCTTAGGGAAAGGCCGAGCCTCCCTGAAGATACAGCTGTGAGTTTACTGGGATCACACTGAACATCAGACTACAAAAGCACAGCTAACTCTGAACCCTGCCTATTGTTGGAGAAGAGACTTCCCATGTGTTCTTTGGTCTGCTCAGCAACAGATGAGATGCTAGGTAGGGCCAAGCCTAAGGAAAGGGGCTTTCTTGGTCCACAATTGGGCAAGACTAGAGGTCAGCAGCTGACAAACAATGCTATAGCCACACAAGAGAAGAATGGGTCCTAAGCAGACACAGTCAGTCAGATTAGAGTTTCTGTGACCACCCTGTAGCCACAGCTCTCCCCAAGTACCCATCCATATGGAAGAAACCTACATGAAATGAATATACAGTAAGATTCACACAAATAATGATATAAGCTAACTTTTCAAAAAATAAGTGTCCTGAGTCTTTCTTTCTGAAAGGAAAATACTGTTTGCAAAACAGTCTTATAAAAAGGGAAGGGGGAAATTGATTTCTTTCATCATATAAAGAGAATTATAGAAAATTGGGAGAGGATACATAGCTGCACTCTAATTTTAGTCAAACAGACCCTGTTGTTTAGAACACTTGTATAAAAATTTCCTTCAAGAAAGAAAGAGACTCCCCAACCACATATCTAGTAGATTGTATCCTGTGTTAAAGTATCAAATAAAGGCAAACAATCCGAGGGCTCATTCGGTTCTTTTTAAATCGAGCCAAACACCATTATTTTTCAGGGTCCCACAGTGATTTATCCAGAAGGAATATTCCCTTGACTGAAAGTGAAATGTTCACCCCTGTGTATCTAATTAGGTTTTCCAGGGCATCCGGCAGACAGTGGCAATAGCCATGCTGTGAAAGTGAAATTAGGAGTCGGATAGTTTTCTAGCAAGTAAGAAGTGTATCTGGCCAATCTAGAGAGTACCTTTGTTCCCACCAGGTCTAAGATTTTTCAGCAGACAATCTCCATTATATTCCCTAAAGGGAAATTCCCTAAAATATTGGGTTATGTGAGGTTAGAGAGATAGTGTGAGCCAAGGATGGTAAGGTTGCTATTAGGGCTAGAACAAGGATGGGTAAGACATTCTGTTTTGATCTATCACCCTAGTGAGGAACAATGATGG
>NW_012150063.1:10316465-10320780 GCF_000956105.1 Propithecus coquereli | reverse complement strand
ATAAAGGCAAACAATCCGAGGGCTCATTCGGTTCTTTTAAAATCGAGCCAAACACCATTATTTTTCAGGGTCCCACAGTGATTTATCCAGAAGGAATATTCCCTTGACTGAAGGTGAAATGTTCACCCCTGTGTATCTAATTAGGTTTTCCAGGGCATCCGGCAGACAGTGGCAATAGCCATGCTGTGAAAGTGAAATTAGGAGTCGGATAGTTTTCTAGCAAGTAAGAAGTGTATCTGGCCAATCTAGAGAGTACCTTTGTTCCCACCAGGTCTAAGATTTTTCAGCAGACAATCTCCATTATATTCCCTAAAGGGAAATTCCCTAAAATATTGGGTTATGTGAGGTTAGAGACATAGTGTGAGCCAAGGATGGTAAGGTTGCTATTAGGGCTAGAACAAGGATGGGTAAGACATTCTGTTTTGATCTATCACCCTAGTGAGGAACAATGATGGCAGCTGTCAGCTCCTGTCCCTCTTGCTGGAAGTGCCCTGGAGGTACAGAGGGGGCAAGTAGGTCACAGCAGCCTCTGCTTGAAAACAGACTAGTTCTGGATTCTATTCTAAAGTGTCTCGTATGTCATGTAGCACCTGGAGGACTTTCTTTTCTTTTCTTTTCTGCTTAGTTTTTTTCATTGTGAAAGAATATTTTTTGACGAGTTCGTTTTAAAGATCAAAGATGTGGGTGGTGGTAGAAGGGACAATGGAGACTGGCGGGAAATGCCCTCCTACTGGTCCCCCACCTTCCCCAGTGCATAGTGGTCAACCGTGATCATATTTTCCAAAAGGAGAAGGGCTTCCTGGAAAGGAATTGGAGAAGGATGATTTACCAACAAGAGGTAAAATAATTCCAGGCACACGGATTTATATCAGAACATCTGTGTTACAGACCCTCAGAGTGGTAGATAAGAATAGAAAGCTAGAGAGTCTTAAAAGTAAGGATACAAACTCTCAATTTGATCAAGAAGACAATGGCACTCAGGCAGCTGTAGCTTGGGTGTGGCTTTGTTAGGTTTTTTCCCCCAAGGCATCTAGAAAGTAAAAAGAAAAGCCAGTGTGTTCTTCAACAAAAGAAACATTTAGTGACCTATCTGCTGCCTAAAACATAGTTTTGCAGCTAATTAACTGCTAATATTGCATATTTACTTCTCTTCCCTCTGCTCTTTAAGAATAGGAAGTTCCTCTCTGGGAGAAATGAAGCTATTTCTGATTCTGAGGAATATGTGCCAATTCCCCAGCTAGGGACCCTGAACAAACACAATAAACGTTTGCTCACTTATAGCCTATAGTTCAATATTGTTCAGTCTCCCAGAAATGAAAGATTTAGATGCAATCATGAGCATGCAAAATCTTACATTTTATTTCCTTGTGTTAGGATTTCTGGATCTGGGAAAGCCTAACAATTATTTATTTCCAAAAGCATATTTAATTCTAATGTTCACATTAACATATACAAATATAATTGTTACTTTGAAAAAGGCTTAAAAGTCAGAGGAATGAATAATCAGAGTTCTTATATAATAGAGTTATGGATAATATTAATTTTCATAAATTTATATTACAACATAAGTCCTTTTTCTTAAGGTTATTTATATTCTCATTTCCTCAATAGTTTACCCTAGAGAGATCAATTAGCAAATCCCATCTTCTAAAATTAAATTTTAGTTTCCATCTCTTTAGGAGAAGATGATGAATAATATAGATATTGATTTTCAAATTTGTTGATTTCAAGCAGAATGAGATGTAGCAAGGACCTTAATTTTCACATAATTGATTTTTAAACAACCCATTTCTACAAATAATTCTTTGGGAAAAGATTCATTAAAATAATATTGACTCATTAGCATAAAATATGGTATATATGATATTTTATGCTCTCAGGTAAGCATTATTCTCTTCAAGACATTTTTAAAACAAGTTTCCTATACAATTGTAGAGTCAAATAACTACTTGGTCCAATAAACATTTAGTTTACACACAGGCTGGGAAATCTCTGCTCAGGTAGTTTTGGAAAAGTAGTGTCCTGCCACTCACTATGGGAAAAGGGCAGGGGTCATGCGGACCTGGAAGAAAGACAAGATCAGGAAAGGGGACTCCTCCCTGAACGGAAGAGGGCCAGTCTCCTTTAACATGGAAAAGCCCCATGTTTGGATGCATTACAGTGGCCGCTTTGGAATTGCTCACGTCTAAGCCTCCTCAGTAACCCTCCCCGTAACCCTCCAAGCTTTAATTTAATGACCTTTTTCTGATTCATTCCCTTCTCTGAAGGCACTGTTGTGGACTTCTAATGTAACAATAAATGATCTGGTATACACATTTCTATTAAGTGCTATGACTTGGTTTCTTAGTTCATCGGTGGTGATAAGCTAAAAAGAAAGAAGGGAGGGAGGGAGGGAGGGAGAACAGAGAGAAAGAGAGAAAGAGAGAAAGAGAGAAAGAAAGACTCCCTAAATCTTAAATTACTTATTTTACCATTTACTAGCTATTTCTTCAGGAGATCTCTGAGGCACACATTCATAGTTAGCTCTTCAAGCAGCTGTTGTATAGAGAACAGAACATTGAACTTGCCATCAGAAAACCTGAATTATCTCTATTACCATTTGTGTGACCTTGGCAAATTATTTAAATCCTTCCAAGTTGCAAAATTTCTTCCTGTAAAATTCTTAAAATAATCCTACCTTGTAGGTTATAGGTGTCATAGCAGCTGTGAGATGGAAGGTCATTAGGCCTACAGTCTAAAGCAAAGAGGACAAATCAATTTCAACTCAAGGAACACATCAAGTTAAATTACAGTGACTACCTGTAATGCTTAGAAAGAATGTCAGCCCCATCCATGTTCAGCAGGAAAGAGTTCTGTGGTTGATTAGTGATGTCTGCCATGAAAGTGAGTACAGGAGTGGGAATATGAGTGATACAAAAGTGTTGTCCCTGATATAAGGTATTATTTGTTATTTAACTTTCAAGGGCCCACCTCAAGCGTTATCTCTTTCCTCCATGAAGCCCTAACTGATTGAACCTAACCAGTCTGCTCCCTTAATGTAAAGTCAGATCTATAAATTTACTCACTCAGTGAGAAGTTATTTAAATAAAAATATCAGTCAATATATACAAACAGCACTATGTGTCATCTTTATTTTTCAAAAGCAGATAGTCTATGATGAAACCACATCAATCAAAGACATACAGCAAAACTCTTTTCTTAAAAGAAAAAAAAGCATTTTAATACTTTAATCTGTGGTTTTTGTTATTTATGGGCAGAGGGCAACATCTGACACTGTTTTCCTTTTTCACAATAAATATGACTATTTGATTCGAAAGACTGATTCAAGTACAGTGGAGTAAAGATGCTAGAGAAATAAAGAAGGGAGTTTCAAATTAAAGAAGAAGGGGGTGGAAACTATAAGGAAATGTAGATCAAAGTGAGAGGATTGTGGGCAGAAGGGACAAAAGGAATGGCAGATAAGAGCAGAAAGACCAAAGCCAGGGTGAAGAGTAGTTAGAAAGAAGGAAGTCAAAGGAAAATATGTTTTCATTTATACCACTCCGGAAGGATATTTTAAAAGGAAGATGATGTCACTTCCATGTCAGTATAGCAAAAATATTTCATAGAACATACTTGTGTTTCTTTTTTCCATCAGGACGAAATTATTGCCCCCTACAGATTTAATTTTTATTTTTTTAACATGAGTTTCACAGAGACATGTTAAAATGATTTAGTTTTTTAAAAAATCATGGTTTACTTAGGGCACCCTTAAGAACATTCCTAAGATAAAAATAAACTAATATAATTTTACTTTCACAATTTGTGTCCCATGAAACTATTTACCTCCAAACTTAAATTCAGTCTTTGAAATATCTGTATCATATCAAGGAGAATCAGTGCCAAATCTGATCTCACATTTGTAATAATCATAAATCTTTACATTTTTTATGAACACCCAAGCAATAATGACATCCCTGACACAGAAATAATGTCACTTTAAAATATTGCTTTCCTTCACAAGTTTGCAAATATGAACATAACACTTGTGGATATTATTAGAAATATAAAAGAAATTTCCAATTACTTTTATTTTATTCCATTTTATTGAACATTCCAGCAAATTGGAAATTTCGAATTCGCTTGAACTATAAAAATTTTGCTTAGAAAATATAGATATGTGTTTCCCTTGCACTATGGAATGGATTCCTGCTACACTGTGAGATTGCATCTCCCAGATAAATCCTCATAGAGGAAGAGGCCTTCTAGGCTCTGTGCATACACTTATGTCTCCCATAGCCAGCCCAGACTATCTGATCCTCTCAGTCCCTGGCCT
>NW_012150063.1:10308266-10315400 GCF_000956105.1 Propithecus coquereli | reverse complement strand
TTTTATTTTTATTAATACATTTTTGTTCGTGTTTATTTATTTTTAAAAAGAATGTATTTAAAATACCAAAGAATAAAATAATTTTCAATGAAGTAATCCTCCCAGATTGACCAGCAAAATTAGAACATTAGTAAGCCATAAGGACTACATGGATGGCTGCTACACTAATGATTTAGTTCTAACTTTCCCTGCCTGACTGGTACCACTACTGCACGAGGCTGGTTGGCAAGAGTTTATGGGGATTGATATGCCAGTCTGTTATCAGCTTTTGACAATGGTACACTGCGTTTCTGTTTGAAGTGGAATTTGTAAATAGTTGCACAGCTCAACTGTATTTTTCAATTCTGTCTGCTTAACAGCCCATCATGTCAAAAAAGACCAAGAGAACGCAGAAGGAAGAAAACAGATTTTTTTAATGAGGATTGGAAATTGCAATATTAGCTTGTTTCTGCTAAAGATAAGATGATTTGCTTGCTTTGTAATACTGCAGTATTAACATTAGAGAAATTCAATGCTCATCAGCATTATAACACTCATAAGGACCACAAACATTTTAAATTAGAGGGAGAGGTACAAAAGGTTGTATTGCAGAAATTAAAAGACGAAAAGCAAAAGTAAAGATAATTCTTTCAAGCAGCAATAAGACCTGGAAATAACACCACTGAAGCAACTTATAAAGTAACTTATATATTCAGGAAAAAAGAGAAGTCATTCAGTGATGTAGAAATTGTGAAAGAATGCATTGTTGAAGTTGTAGGATAACGTTTCAAAGTACAAACAATTGCTTTTTTCGAGGAGAACCATAACTGTATGGCAGCATGAATTAGCCTTCAACCTAACAGAACAACATCAGGCAATACTTCAAAAGGAAAGTATATATTATTCAATCACTTTGGATGAATCAACTGATACCACTGACTTGGTGCAGGTTTTATACTTCATGCAGGTCATAATAGAAGATTTTCTTTGCTACAAAGAGTTACCTGCTTTGGGTACTTCTGTGAACAGAACATGGGGAATAGATATCTTCAACAACTTTCAAGATAAATGTCATTAAGTTGGACTGAATTTGGTAAATTTAGTGAGTGTTTGTACAGATGGTACACCTTCCATGACAGGAAAACATGAAGGGTTTATTGCACAGACAAAAAAGAATATTAACAGATTCCAGATGATTTCATTTCTTTTCATTGTATCTTACATCAGCAAAATCTCTGTGCTAACGCTACTATTTTAAGTGACACTTTGCAACAAGTCGTAAGCATTGTTAACTATATTTTTGCAAATGCAACATGGCATCGTCAGGTTGGTAACATGCTAAAGTTGAATGTTCAGTGTGGATTTACTGTATGATTCTTAAGTGTGTTGGCTATCACAGGGACAGGTGATAGCCAAAATTTTATCTCTGCAAGAACAGATAGTTAAATTTTATGCAGAATCAGCAATGTGAATTATTGAAAGAAAATTTCTATAGGAATGCAGCATTTCTGTGTGATACCATGTGAAATCAAAATGACTTGAATATTTCTTTGCAAGGTAAAACTAAGCCTATAAATGATATGTGGCAAAAAATTCAAGTGTTTTGAAAAAAGCTATTTTTCAAAAAACCACTTCTTCAAAAGGAAATTTTGGATGAACATTTTCCCCAGTTAGCAAAGGTCATTGGTGAGCAGGATGATATATGCAAATCATTTGAAGAATGTGTAGCTATTATAGATCTATTAATTTGAGAATACAATGGAAGATTCACTGACTTTGAGAATCATGACATCACATTCAAATTAACATTTCAGCCCCATCTAGTTGATATCACCAGAGAACCTAAAGACCTACAGATGGAATTGATTGAGCTCTCAGTAGATGACATTTTAAAGTCATTCTTTGATGCTGACAAAGATCCAATTGAAATATGAAAAAATTCCTTTGGCAACATGCCCAAAAAATGCTTCCTTACTTTTCAACCACTTATTGCTGCAAATCTACATTCTTCTACCTATCCCAAATCAAGATGCTCTTAAGGTCACAAATGACTGATACCCATCTACAGGATCAACTGAAACTGTGGACCTCCATGCTGCAACCAAATATTCCAATGCTTTCCAACAAAAAGCAGACAGAACAAAGCATTTAAAGATTAGTTAACTTTAAAATTAACCAATAGTTTTCATTTTTTGAAATTATTAAGTATATAGTAGTTAGATTTTTACAAAATAGTGTACACTTTTAAGCATATCTAATTCAAGTTTCTTGAATATGGCCTCATTTGATTACTGCTAAATTAATGCAGCCTTTCAGCATGAAAATGTTCTCCACCCCTGCACTGGCATATCACTGGACATCTCATATGTAGATAACGGATTCTCTAGAGAGAACTAAGCACCCGCCAAGACCTATGGCCAAAGGGGGTACAAGCACCACATCCTACCCTCACGTCCTCAATGACGTACATCTGGCAGCAGGACCTTGATACAAATATGTGAAGGGATTCAGGTCATGGCACAGCCAGGCCCGAATCTCACGCCTCACCTTATCACACAGTGGGACCCGAATGCTGTCGGTCTGCCTTCCCACTCCATCCAGTTCAGCTGTGAGGGAGCCGCCAGGTCAAATGGAAGAAGGAGTAAAAAGGGTAGTTGAACTTAGGTAAACAGTTACAAACAACGACAATTGTTTTGACTGTACTCAGCCCCTTTGTTGTTATTACCGTTGCTGTTTTTAAAAACCTGGGAGAGAGGACCACAAAGAAGTTAACTACGATGTGCCGAGTGGCGTGGTGATATATGTTAACATATTCTATTAGCTCATTCCATCATTTACTCATTCAGTATAAATTCATCCAGGGGTAAGCACCGTCTCTGGAACTTTCATTCATATCACAATGAATAAAAAAGGACATTCCCACACTCATGTGGTTTATAGTCTCAACTGAGAAAGCTAACAAAGATATAGAAAAAGTAATAAACCAGATGACTAGCTAGTGTCAGGTAGCGATAAGGGTATGAAGACAATAAAATAGAATAACATGACCAGGAAGTCTACTTCAGACAGAGCAGGGTGCTTTGAAGAGGTAACATCTGAACCAAGGCATCATGATACTAAAACCAGCAAAGACCTGAGAGAGGGATGTTATACATTTAGAGGACAATCTCACATAAAGCCAGGCCCCGCAGTTTGCAAGAACCTAGGTGAAAGGACATAAACTGGAGGGGAAGAGTCTCTTCTGAAAAAAGACAATTAGGATACTTGGCTGTCTCATCTCAGCTCTGGGTGGAAGAAGGAAGGAGGCAGAAATGTTTCGCTGAGAATTTATATTTACAAGCCTGAACTCATATGGGTTATAGCCAGAATATATACTACTCACATTGGTGGAGAGGGAGGGTAAAGCTTAAAAATTAGTCTAAAATTAATATTTACTTTTCATAAGTAAATGATACTTCTTTTTAGAGGAAAGCACCTTAAAACTGGTCCTCAAAAAAATTCCCACAAATTATGTTCTTTAAAACGTGTTCATAAAACACACACACACACACACACACACACACACACACACAAAATAGAAACAGCCTCAGAAAAACTGCAAATATTAGAATTATCAAATGGATAGGTTAAAATAATTATGGTTTATATGGTGAAAGAAGTTGAATTATCTGTTTAAAGTATAACAGAGACAGGAGACTGAAAATAATGAGACATACTTGGAAAATAATAAAATAGAGCTTCTAGAAAAAATAAAATGAAATTTAGCAAAACTAAAATTGTAAAGGCAACAAATGGATTAAACAGCAGATTAGACCCAATTCGGAAAATATATGTAAAAGTACTTTTTGGACTAAATATAAAACACTTGGTGAAGTTAGTGGGTGGTAGAATTATGCATATAAAGCTGGCTATCAGGATTCTACTAACAGAATAATAGAGAAGAGGAGATTACTAGTGGTGAGTTTATCAAGTATCCTCTCAGGGCAAAAATTCTCCCTGGAGTTTCCTTCTATTCACAGAGAAGTGTGGGCTCCAAGAGAGAAGGGACCAGTGTGACTTATCTACCAGCTGATCTCCAGCATTTGAAATAGTTCTTGGTAAGTGCTCAGTACACATTTGTTAACTGAATGAATGAATAAATAATGGCATATTTAATAACAATTGGTAGAAATTCTGCAATGCTATTTGGAGATTTTAGTCTAGCTCTGAAACTACACATCTCTAACACATCTGGAGGAAAAAAATGAAAAAATTATCCCATCAGAAAATATTTTTTGTACCCTATGCCAAATGCTGAGAGGTTGAAATATAAAGAAAAATTTGGGTTTCTGTACATCATTGAATAGTTGACAGTGGTTCTCTCTTCTTATGCTCTTATTTGGATGTTGTATTGACCGAACCCAAACAGTACTTCACCTCCACAATCTGTTTCATCTGCCACATTCCCTGTATGTTTTGAGACATTGAATTTAAACTTGTATGTGCTAGTGAATGGGGCTCTGGTGTAGTCTTCAGAATTTCAAAACTCTTCATCAATTTTAGCAGATTAGCCCAAGCTTCTCTTTAATGTAGCGTATCAGTTGAGGAGATGGCAGGGGAAAAAATAAGTAAACAATTTTCACTACTAAATTTCTCTCAGTCTGTGCCGTATTGTACATTACATGCCTACTCTCCTCTGTCCACAATGCCTTTTTTTCTGGTGCTCAGAAAGATGTGATTCCATCAGTGCAAAATCAGCTGAAAACCCAGCTATTTCATCTTCAAGGCAACCTACAGATCCACAGAGATGATGTCATCCCCACAGGATCAACTTCATATTGGGCATTTCATCTGCAGGGCCATCTACAAGTTACAAAAGTGGGCAAAATGGCAGCTCTATGCATATGTATAATGGAGTCTCAGCGCTATCACTTTTAAGCAGGGTCATTTCTGTTCACGTGAGTGGAATAGATTTTCTGAAATGGTTAGAATCCTAGAAAAAATGGGATAATGACCAGGCTCTTCACATCAGCTGTAGTCTTTTTTTTTTTTCTGTGTTCATATTTATTTATTTATTTGGAGGGGGCTTATGTTCAATCTTTATACCCTGAAAGCCTAACTGAACTAAAAATCTCAGAGTGATCACCAGAAGTCAGGTATGTATGACAAACTTGTAACTAAAGTACTAAAGGATTAGTATTCCAAGTTTTCATCTCCAACCATCAAATCCTATGTAAGATAACTAACACAGTGTTTCACTCTATTCTAGGTGCTACAAGCACAATACTGTTGCTTTCCTTCATAGAATGTTTTGCAATAAAGAACAGGTATTCTAAAGTCCAAGTGATAGTTTTTCAAAGACCTCTGAGATTAAACCAATTCCTGCAGAACATTTACTAAATCCTAATTCACTCATCTACCACCTGGTTGCCTCACACAGTTTGAAATTTGATTACAAAGTAAAGAGAAGCCTCAGTGCATTTGTACTCAGCAGACATTTTTAATAATGATTATAATCACCAACCCTGTGTGGATAAGTGCTGGAGAGAACCAGCATCTGCAGCTTTCTTCAGCAACAGATACCAGAAAATGCCAGCAGGCGTAGGGGTGAAATGTTCCCTCTTGAAAGAGACAGATAAGTGTTGTGGGGCAATTTCTCAACCAGCCTCTCAGTGTTAGACTATGAAGCAAATAAAGAACCTAATTTACAAGTACAAGTTTCCAAGCATCTTTCACAGCTGTATGACATAAAGTTCTATCATGTGTTATAAGAAAGTGCCATTTGAGGTACTAATGACTTCATAACTGCATGCAAAGGGATGAGTATAGGTTGAAAGCAAGTTGACCAGAAAGGTAAATGTGTGCCCTATTGCTGATGGCACTTATGCTTGTACTACAGCAAGTTCTTGGAATAAATGACTTGAAAGATTTGAAAATTCCTTAGATGCTGCAGACATTGGTGCTGATAACAGAGAGACAGGTTTACTACTAAACTCTACTGGGCCTAAAATTATGCTAGAAGAAATACAAGTATGTATGAGATGCATAAAGATGTATTAAGAGAACACTCTAGTATGAAGCTGAACATCGAGCATGACAAATGGTGGGTCCCAAGTTTGCCAGAAAGTAAACTATAATAGACAGAGGAGAATATACCATTAGGTTGTGCAACATGGCAGAAAGACACAGAATTTTCTACAAATACCTTTAACCATGAAGGATTATTTCCATTCTTGGCACTTCCTCAGCCAATGTGATATGTTCCCCTGGAATCAATACAGTGTCCTAAAATTCCTTAATCATACATCAGCATCCTGGAGG
Organism: Propithecus coquereli; assembly: GCF_000956105.1. Classification (NCBI taxonomy): domain Eukaryota; kingdom Metazoa; phylum Chordata; class Mammalia; order Primates; family Indriidae; genus Propithecus; species Propithecus coquereli. The sequence continues at coordinate 10,309,121 of NW_012150063.1, read as the reverse complement.
TTGATATGAGGGCGATTCCTTTTCTTGAGGTATGTAGAGCACTTAGGAAGGGTGAAAAAGGGGACATGGCTTGGGATATGGCAGCATGACTTTAAAGTAATGGAAAAGGAAGAGGAAACTGTCAATCATCTATATATTTGATATATTCTAGAAACACCAAACCTATAGACATTTAGTTTTTTGTTTTTGTTTTTTTTTGCATTCTGAAGGCAAAAAATCCTGTCTTTATTCTGAATTTTTTATTTCTCTCACCAAAATTCAGCTGTTTTGGAAAGGCATAAGCCCAGAGTTAAATTAAAGCTTTGAATTACATTTCAAAAAATAATTTTTCTATGATTATTTTTCTTTGTATTAAAAATTGTATCTAGGATCTAAGTTCATTAAAGTCAGTGATTTCACTCTTTTCTTAGTACATACTTTACCTCTGAAGAGAGAAAACATGACTATTTTAGCATCGACTATAGTTTCATGCTTGAAACAGCACTTAAGGTATATTCATGAACCAGAAAAGGCCTTATTACTGTTATACAATTCCATTTTGGCATCTACTCAGCCATGAAGGCAGTTTCATTTTTATGCGAAATATGCCAGATGGCATATGCACTGCATGGTTAAAACAAACCCTCAGAACTCAATTCTGCAGTAAGCACTTTACTGGAGGAACATTTGGTCATGTGGTTATATTATCTCCACGTGGTACTTTAAGAGTGACCAAAGACCTAATTTAGGAAACACTTTTGTTAGTGCTACTTTATTTTTATTTGACTGGGGGAAGGAAGGGTGTAGAGTTGTTGAAAATCCCACTGCTGATAACTGAACTGCCAATCGGTGTTGATGTCTGAAGTCTGACACAAA
>NW_012150063.1:10304116-10304515 GCF_000956105.1 Propithecus coquereli | reverse complement strand
GGCACCAGAGATTTTATCTCTATGTTCTTTCCAAACATCCTATCTGTATGTTCTTTGCTTTGACCTTGCATGTCTTTCTCTGCAATCAATACAGAGGTTTGGAGACGTACAGGAGCTCTTTCAAATGCAAAGAGTCTCTCCTCCTTCAGCCTGAGACTGTGGTCTGGAGCATTCTTCACTGCGCCATAACACTGGTAGAGATGCTGGACGATCTCTACAAGAACTACCATATAATCCAGCAATCTCACTACTGGGCATTTATCTAAAGGAAAGGAAACCAGTGTATCGAAGAGATGTCTGCACCCCCACGTTTATTGCAGCACTATTCACAATAGCCACAATATGGAATGGACCCATGTCCAACAATAGATGAATGGATAAAGAAAATGTAGTATATAT
>NW_012150063.1:10297072-10302305 GCF_000956105.1 Propithecus coquereli | reverse complement strand
AAGTTGGTTGGCTCAAGGAATTCAAGGTATAGGTGAATCATGGATCAGCCTGGGCAAAATAGTGAGACTCCATCTCTAAAAAAAGAAAAACAAAAGATTTTTTTTAAATTTAGCTGGGCATGATGGCATGTACCTGTAGTCCCAACTACTTGGGAGACTGAGGCAGAAGGATCACTTGAGCCCAGGAGTTCCAGGCTACAGTGAGCTAAGTGAGCTATGATCGTGCCACTGCACTCCAGCCTGGGTAAGAGAATGAGACCCTGTCTCAAAGCAAACAAACAAACAAGCAAATAAAAACAGAAAGATCAGGGATGTATTTGGGCCTCAGAAACAACTAGAGCTATAACCAGGATCATGAATGTCATGAATTCTCTCTCTCCCCCTCCCTCCCTCTCTCTCTCTCTCTCTCTCTCTCTCTCTCTCAATCTTCTCTTTCTGTCTTTCTCATCCTGGATTCTTTCTCACCCACTGCAGATCATCTTTCTCCAAATATCAAAAAATTTGTCCTGGAGAACCAGGTCATGTAAGAAAATGACAGTCCCTAAAATAACCACATGGAAATCTCACAGAGACAAAAGTTGGCAAGAAAGGGAGTCGCTGCACAGATAATCTCATAGATGTCTCTTTAGCAAGCATTCTAAATATTACCTTAAACCAAAGATTGGTTTACCCTCTAAAGAGGAAGACAACCTCAACAGATGTGGTATTAAGGACTAAACATTTCCTTATTTTATATAATTTAGAATTTAGAGGAAAGAGAATGAAGTCATTTGAATTATTGTAGAGACAACATAATATACTTGTGCTTATATGGCCTATGTTTCCTGTTTTGGACAGATTGACTTCTTCTTGTCAGGAGAGAAAAATAGGGATGGGGAAATGTGGGGTCACTGATACACTCTGCTTGGCCACACGGTTCCAGAAAGATGGACTGGGAGACATGGTGTGGACCTTTCTTCTTCACACCATCCCAGAGAAGCTTCGTCCACATCTCCAACAGCCAGTGCAGGAAGAAACATTTGAGGCAGTGTAGTGTTGTTGTTTTCATTTTGTTTTGTTTCGAGGCGTGAGAGAGCAGAAGAGACGTATTGCTGTAGATCTCAATATCAGGAAATGTCCTAGAACAATGCTCAACTGATAATTCTCTCCTGCCATGCTTTGAAGAAATTACCTAAACTGTAGGAGTTTATATCGGTCAGCAATTCTCTGGGTGGAAAAAAAAAAGTTGATTCTACTTTTCTAATTATAGCAATAATAATGAAACAACCATAGCAACATTGATAATAAGTATTACTACTTTTAAATAAAAACAGCTAACGTTGATTGACAGTTTGCAATACACAGGTAAAGCTCTAGAAATTTTATGTGCATATGATCACTTCGCTTTCCTTATAAAACAAGGAGAATCCAGTTTCCAAGTAGGTATGTATTCTTAAGACCCTCAAAATCCATCAAGGCATACTTAACTAAAATTCAACCTACTAATTAACCCAATAGTTAGACACATAATAAATGTTTAAAATCTCGTATTTAAACAATAGTGACTCCACTCTACACCACAATTCTCAGAAATTCTGTTGCCAAATGTTGTCAATAGAAAGAAGGAAAGTGTTTCTTTGCTCCCTCAGACACCCCAGGGCAGTGGTCCCCAACCTTTTTGGCACCAGGGACTGATTTCATGGAAGACAATTTTTCCACAGACCAGGGGTTGGGGGGATGGTTTTGGGATGATTCAAGCACATTACATTTATTGTGCAGTCAAACAACCTGTCTGCTAATGATAAACTGTATTTGCAGTCACTCCCCGGCACTAGTATCACCTGCCTCAGCTCCTCCTCAGATCATCAGGCATTAGATTCTTACAAGAAGCGTTTAACCTAGATCCCTCTCATGCACAGTTTACAGTAGGGTTTGCGCTCCTATGACGATCTAATGCCGCTGCTGATCTGACAGGATGTGGAGCTTATGCAGTGATGCAAGTGATGGAGAGTGGCTGTAAATACAGATGAAGTTCACTTGCTAGCCCACTACTCACCTCCTGCTGTGGGGCCTGGTTCCTAACAGGGCACCGACAGGTACTGGTCTGCAGCCCAGAGTTTGGGGCCCACAGCTCTAGGGAATTCCTGCATGGTAGTGATACTTGAATGGTAGCAACTTGTCTTCTGACTGAATAAATTTATCAATTTAGTCATGATGTATTCTTAACAAATGGAAGAGTCTGTAGCTAATATCACACTAAAAAAGAAAAAAATTTCTAAGTGTTAATCGCATCCCCACAGAATCTATTTCCTATAATGAGAGGGCATTCTCTTCGCATTCTTTTTCCAATTTGGAAAGTGGGCCTTCCCTTTTTATAGATTTAAAAACTAAATCCAACAATATTTATTTTGTGCCTATAAGGACATATTCTTTGAATGACTCAACAAAATAAATGTTAAACTTGACTGTGTTTTGCCTGTAGCTCTTAAGATTTTTTCCCCCTGAATTAATAAAACATAGAAAACTCAGATGGCAGCATATGGTACCTTCCATGGAAACATTTCATTTAAATTATTAAGAATTCTGCAATCTGATTCCACTTTAATAAACATATGAAAAGTATCTCTTACATTATAAATGTGTAACTAGCCAGAGTAAGTATTTTCATGTGCTTTGCTGATTTTTCCAATACCTTCAGGAGTTAGAATAAATGTTTTATATTTAATCAAAGGGTATAATGCATGCTATTTATCATCTATTAAGCACCAATTTAAATATTTCTAAAATATCAAGGGAAGTGGCAATCTACACATAGCCCTAGCAAACAACCCAGCCCTGAGGCTTAATACATTGCAGTGCCATTGTACAGCCACAGAACTAATTAATCAATTCATTAAGTAACTGTCCCCCAAATTTCAAGATCAACCTGCATGTGGGAAATAGAGACGTGAACTACAGAAACCTCCTGGGAGACAATTTGCAAATATTCATTAACATCCTTAAAATTGTTCACAACTATTTGACTGTGAAATTCTATTTCTTGGAATTCATTCTAAGGAAGTAAACACACAAAAGAATTTATATTTTTCACAGCATTATTTATAGCACTGTAGCTGGCATGCCCCAGCGTTTGATTTTTATAAGGTAAAATTTGCACTAAATATTCAAATTATGATGGCTATTTTGCCCTCAGTTACCCATGCTGAAAGTAAACTGACCTCAAATTGTCATTCAGCTATTTCTTAGAGAAAAAGACTTATCGACCTGGAAAAATATTTATGCACATTTTTAAGAATAAGACAAGCAGCTTACAAAATTCTATGTACGTATAGGATGATGCCATTTAATGCATGGGGAACACACACACACACACACACACACACCCCTGTCTTTATATACATCAAAATGTTAATAGTGGTTATTGCTGAATGGTTGGGCTGCAAATGATTTTTATTTTATCTTTAATACTTATCCTGTAATTTCCAAATTTTCAACACAAATGATTTTTATTTTTATTATTTTAACCAATTAATACAGCTCATGTTACAAAAGCTCTCAAGGCCCAGCCTCCCAAGGAAGATCTCCTCCTCCAGGATATCTGTGCTTCGACGAGCTCAGTTTTCTGCTTTCCTGCCAAAGCTCCTAGGACGCTTGTGACATCAGCTTCTTAAACCATACAAAGTCTCTCGGTTGTAATATTGTGACCTACTCACATATCCCACATACATCACTCCTCCTAGCTCATTTTATGAATAGAAACACAAATGACAACTGCTGGCAGACCACTGACAAAGTCACACAGGTGCATTACCTCAGGTGAAATTTAAATTTATATCACTTAGTTACCGAGCTTGTTCATTCAAGAGTTTAACCTTGCAGATTCCACTTCTCTGCAGAGTGGAGGTCCCCACAAATGAATAGTGGAGGTTTCAAAATTTTTTAGTTTATCCTGGAAAAGATTAGGTTCAGGACAAACCCAGATATTCAGTATCCCACCCAGCACCTCCACCTGTATGTACAAGGAGCAAATCAAACTAAATTTGCAGAAGCTTTTTCAGTAGCACCCCATTATCCATTGAATGATTTTCACACCCCTTACCCTGGCATTTAAGATCTTTTATGCTCTGTTCTCAAGACATTTCTGGCCATATTACTTTCTATCTCCACATACATAATTTCCTTTTTATCCACTTTTATTCACTATAATTTAAACATATACACTGTTTTTCAGTTTTCATGCATTTGTTTATGCTGTTCCCACTACTTAAAACTCCCTGCTCCATACAGATTATGTCTACCCATCATGTCTTGCTTTTCCCCATATCTACCACAGACCCAACCAGCCTAAACTCATTTCTGGTTCTGCTGGAGCCCAGATTGGGAGACACAACAGACAGCCTAAATTCTTTCTAAACTTCTCAAGTTTTAAAATATGTTTCCTCACTTGCTATAAAAGTAATGCATGCATAGTAATGCTTATATTATCCTAATAAAAACTTAAACATCTACATGTAAATTATGCTATACCATCAACGGGATTCCAAGACAGAGAACAGGATTTGAGAAGGGAAAATAGGCAAGTAAATTCTCATATCTATTTAATTACAGTGCTCTCATGTAAAATTTTCTTTGGCTGCCTCCATCAATATAGCAATGACTTTCATACCACTTTGACAGGGCAATTTTCTCTACTTGGCAAAGCAAAAAGGAAAATAAAATACCATTAATCCCTTTGATTTGATTCATTTCTTCTTTCATTTTTAGCTTATTAGAATGTATGCATTTCTAAGAGCCACCAAAATATAATGGCATAACGACACAAACAAAACAATCAGAGAAAGGCAGGTCGTGGCCAAATGCTGAGTGACTTTTATGTCAGGCTATGAAGTTCACACTATATCCTGCAGGCAAAGGCGGTCCTTAGGAGTATTTAAGGCAGGGGACTAAGTCGGTCATGTTTGATTCTCAGAAAGTAACCTGGTTGACAAGGGAAGATGAACGAGTATTGGCAGAGGGGAGACATTTAGGGAGCTACAGCAATAATCAGGCAAACAATGAATTAAGCGTTGAGGGGTTGAGAAAGAGGTAAGGATGAAGACTAGAGGTTGGATGATAAATGTTTTTCAAATGCAGCACATTGATTGTTTGACTCTAAGGAGTGTTGTTTTGTGTATATTATAGAAAACTGGCTTTTAAAGAATCTTTTTGAAAACAAACATTTATTAGTATTTTTAATGTTGTATGTCTGTTACCA
>NW_012150063.1:10292271-10296642 GCF_000956105.1 Propithecus coquereli | reverse complement strand
TTTAGAATGCTTGTCAGTTCCTCCAGTGGCAGTTTATCACAACATAAGCTGACAGATCACGCCATATCTTTAGTACTAACTCATCCACCGCTCCAGGCTCAGGTGCTTCAAGAAGTCCAAAGTCCATGGATGTTGTAAACAGGTTTAGCTGCCCAGGTTTTCTCAGCCTTGAAGATTAACTCCCAAGCCCTTGAATCATTCTCATGATGTGCAGAGGAGTGCTGGCTTCTTAGCAAGCCCCTTTCTGCTCAAGATGATAATCGTCAAAAAATTGAAAGCTGAGCACTTTAATTTTCTACCATCTGTAATCATATGCAAACTGTAGCAAAGCCAAAAATGAAGTCAAGGTACAAGGGCTTCTAATATGTCATTTCTTGTGTCGTTTTTTTGGACTAAGAATCTGGAGAAAATAAGCTGTTTGCAACAGGGTAATTCAGTTATATGATGCACTCATGCAAAATCCCATTTTAAGTGACAGGGCATCATTATAGAGGAGCCACATGATATGGATAGGGGCTGGCGCAGAGTCCAGTGAACAGCCGTACTCCTTTATTTGAGCTGTTACATCATGAATCAGAGTGGACCAAAATGACGATGAGCCATCATTTAAGAGTAGAAACTCCATGCTCACTCAGAGTAGAGGACTGCTCAGGCAAGCTGACCGTTTCTGCAGGACATGGTTGGGGCAGTCAAGTTTCCACTAGGTGAGAATTTCTGAGAAACAAATAAAATACCTGAAACAATAACTAAAGTACCCCATTTCACCAAAAAAAGCCTTTACAACATGAAAGTTTTGTAGGATAACAAACCATTAGGTCCAGGGATACAGGAAAACTGTTAGAAAGTTCAAGTTTATATGTGCTAGCAAAATTAGGAAAGATACAGTCCAATGTAAATGTTTATCTAATAATGGGTAGGCCTAATACATTGGGTCGCAGGTATACATAAAAAGAGTAGGTGAGAATTACTTTACTTTCCAACTGGAACTAGAAAATTACCTGCCTCAGTGTTATAGAAACTCCAATTATTTAAGGAGGAAATTCTGAGCACATCATTTCTCAGTGAAGCAGCAAGATGCAGTGGAATAAACATAAGCTTAAGATACAGATGCGGATTCAAACCCTGCCTCTACCACGTAGCAGCAGTGTGACTTCATTGATTGTAAGTGTTGGATACCTATTGGATTTACTGGCTAAAATAAAGGTAACAGGTGGAAAACATCTGATGTAATTCATGTTAATTTCTGTCGCTCTTCCTCCTTTTCCCTCTGAAGTCAAGCCAGGCGCTCTCAGCCTCCAAAGGAACCAATTATGGCAGTGGATGGTCCCAAGCAAGCCTGTGTTAAAAGGCACCCCACGCGGTTTCTTGTTCATTTCATTCAGGCCACCTTCATAGCACCTTCCTTCCATTTTCTGACTCTTTAAAGATGAATTTGTGTTTCTGCCTGGAATACAAATTGCTTGAGTTTTGCTTACATCCGGTCCTGACAGCTAAGATAAAAGTTTCATGGAGAAGTGGGTTGTGCTCAGGCAATAGCCAAAAAAAAAGCAACTTCTTAAATCGACTTAATCACACCATTTTCAAAAGATTGTTGAAAATATTATCTCCTCTGTTTCAATTTTTAAAGCTTTTGATAAAACAAAAACCTCTTGTTAGTCCCATAATTCATACTTGCGCAGAAGAGATCTAAATGTATTTCCTAAGGATGGTATTTCATAAAAATATCAGGCATGAAAGAATTATCAAGGACGGACTCTCTGAAAAAGAAACAGAAAGTTTTCACTTCTGAGGTTGTCACTCCAATATGATACTAAAGTGTCGTGCCTCATTTTAAAGAATGAAAACACTCACACTCATGCACATAGCACAAAAGAAGGATGTTGCCCTGCCTGCCCAGTTCCTCCTCCAACAAATTCTTGGCACCCAGAGGATCCAGAAGATGACAGAAAGGCAGTCTGGGAGCTCTTTGTTCAAGTGTTCATCGAGGCCCCTTTTAACCTATCACTGCCAGGACTTCCACTTTTGCAGAGGAAAGGGCACAGAGTGAGCTTATCTTAGGTTCAGCTGAATCTGTAAAAGGTGCTTCACGTTATGCAGGAAGAAAGCAGGAGGAAAATTTTCTCCTTTTCTTGTTCACAAAATATTACAATGAAATAAAACAATGCATTAAAAAACTCTGCTAAACACAATGCCAGAGATACAGTGCATACAAGTTGAATGTATTTGTCTTTTGCTCCAAGATGGCTTTTTCCTCCTGTATTTTGAGCACTGGAACAAAATGAGAGTGTACACTCGTGGTTTATGTTCATGGCTCTGATGAGAGTATGATATATCATGAAAGGAGACAAATTTATGTCCACAATTCAAAATATAAGACAAAAATGTTTTGTCCAGGGGGAAAAGCACAGGTGAGAAGGGAGAAAGAAAGGAATTAGTAGTATCCTAGAAATAGTAAATGCTCAACAAATGTCAACTGTTTTTGTTGCTATTGTTGTGGTCATTGTTGGGTTGTCATTACCAAGGGTAAATACTGGATAAGTTGAATAGAGGTTAAAACAAAACGGATAGAGGAAAAGAGAAATAGACAAACATAAAGAGAGATTTTTAAAATTATAAAAAGGAAGAGAAGAAGGGGAAAAAAGATAAGAAAACATAAATAAATAGAGATTAGGTAATTAGGAATGCTTTGGAACTTTATTAAATGGGTAAGTATAGATCAATGCCAGCCATAAAGCCCTGAGTGCTTTAGAAGGACACTTACTACATAAGATGTTATTTTTTTCTTAAGGGACAACACACAGAAAATTCACAGGGTGTGTAAAAATTCAGTCTATCATTCTAAATAAACCTCTCCAAGGGCCTGTTTCTCATTTTGTTCTGAGCTGTGCAGAACACATTTAAGTATAGGACTTCACGTATGTTGACTTTTTAAAGAAGAACCTTACTTCAGGAGCTCTTCAGGGACTATGGCAAGATGAGAAACAGAACTTGGGTGCCTTTTATCTTCTTCTGAACACTCTGCTCTGCTTTCACTGCCACAAACACACACTTCCCATCTTTCAGATGCTACAGTCTCACACCCATAGCAGCAGACATGGAGGAGGGAACCAAACCCTTTAAGGTAAGAGTCTTTTGTGAAGCTTTTATTGAAATTCTCAGCGCTAAACTTTTCAAGAACAACTTAGGTTTCTCAGAATTAATTCATAATTGTCTATGCTTAATGTTTCTAATTATAATTCTAGTATAACAGAAAAGTTAATATATAATATTGAGACTTTGGTTCTTCATTTAGCCAATTACCAGACCAGTCCTCCCCTTTCTCTGACCAAGCGCACTGTCCTATAATATCAGACCTTGAGGTCACAGAGGACGTGTCAAGATATACTTGAAATTCACCTAATCATAGAACACCAAGTGTCTTACTGCCTAAATTGTACTTGTCATTTCACTGAACTATTTTTCAAATAATTTCAAGGTTATTGTCAGCTAGTGTGCTGCTTACTTGTTCAGTAAGTAAGTTCTCTATTACACAGGAATCAATTCAACCCCCTAACCATAAAGGAAAGTTTACCATTGCTCATCTGAAGGCTTTTAATGAGAAAAATGTGCATGCATCCTTGACAGATTGGCACACTTACACTGATGAATTTAACTACGGCCACAATTCAGGTCCAGGGCACTCCTGTGAATAAAGCGTCATTGCATACTCAAAAGCCATCAACTGTTTCATGAATGAAACCCACTCACTCACTAAACCTTTATTATTACTGTTGCTCACGATGTTCCAGACACAATCCTATAGGCTTTGCACATGGTGTGTGTTTTATTCTCAGAAACAGCATGATGAAGCAGATGCTATCACTAGGCAAATTTAACAATGAGGAAACTGTTGCTGAGAGAATGAAGTCACTTCCAAGGCCATGCAGCTAGTTGGTGCCATAGTCAGATTCGAATGCAGGTCTTTCTGACTCCAGAGCCATGGTCAGAAATACTCTTCACTGACTTTAGTGCACGTAACAATCACCTGGAAGTGATTTCTTCATTTATTCCTGTACCCTCTTGGCCTTTTGCTTTGGCCAACAGCATACGGTAAAACTTAAGCCATATTGGGTGCAGACGTAACATTAAGTAGCCTAAAATCATTTCCTTCCTGCCTCTTTAAGCCAAAAGATAACCCTGACACCATCATTCTTTGAGAAGTCCGGAACATAGGGAAAGGCCCTGAAGATTTGAGATACCTTCTCAACCTTCAGAGATTGATAAGGACAGACACAGATACAGAGAAAGACAAAGACAGAAAGAGAAAGAAAGGTACAAAGGAACACTGACATGCCAGACATAAGTAAAGATGCCATCTCGAAAGTGAATCTC